>NW_006256877.1:4444106-4531047 GCF_000478725.1 Eutrema salsugineum
CTTGAAAGAGTGCCCGGAAATGGGAATTTGTGAAATCTGATTGTAATTTTCATCTACAGCTTGGTGTGATTCAGATTGGGCTGGATGTCCAATCACGAGGAGATCTTTGAGTGGATGGTTGATACAATTGGGAAATTCTCCTGTATCATGGAAGTCAAAGAAGCAAGATGTTGTATCATGCTCTTCAACTGAAGCAGAGTATCGAGCTATGGTTTTGGCATTGAAGGAGTTGAAGTGGTTAAAGAGTGTGTTGTTAACGATGGGTATTGCACATTCTGGTCCAATGGATTTATATTGTGACAGCTAGTCTGCGCTTCATATTACAGCTAATCCTGTGTTAAATGAGAGAACGAAACATGTGGAGATTGATTGTCATTTCATTCGAGACGATATACAGGCTGGAATTGTTCTGACCCAACATGTTTCTACTGCTCAACAGCTGGCGGATATCTTCACTAAAGCACTTGGAGGACGTCTGTTCAAAGGAATTTTGTGCAAATTGGGCATTCGAGATCTCCATGCTCCAACTTGAGGGGGGAGGGGTATTAAGAGATATTAGGAGATATTAGGCTTATTGGGCCATGTATAGTTAGTTATTAGAATTATTAGAGTAATTTGTCCCACATTGCTAGTTTCTAACTCAAGGTTGACTAATGTACGTGTATATATATGTGTCTTTAAGCTGATGAATAAATCACTTCCGCAAATTACTTTGACAAAAATCAAAATTAAATAAAAAACGAGTTTAAAAGAACCTACTAAGGTTGATGACAAAAATATACAGTTGGGATTAGAAAAATGATCCTCCACGCTTTCTAATTAGGTTTAGTGGGAATTGTAATTAATGTTGAAATAAAATCATAAATAAGCTTGTAGAAATGCGTGTTCTTAAACTTTTAATCGGACCACAAATATTTTCATTGTCAAACTAAAACGACTGCCCAAAATCCACATACTTGTCTAATTAAGAACTCTTAAAAAATAATTATTATAGTATAAATTTGTTACATAAAGTATATAACATGTCGACAAGAGCCGTTATTTACATCAATCCAGAAAGGTAATTGTTGTAAAACCTCTCCGATCACTCACACTTGAACCTTGATTTCGATCGATCAACAAAATGTAAATCAGGAAGATATGATTGCAGAAAATATAAATGCACACCAAATTTATCCAGTTCAGATGCAAATCGCAACCCTACGTCTGGCCGAGGATTTTTCCAGAATCCACTAAAAGAATAGATCCGATACAAGACTACGCTACACCGAAAACTTCCCGAGAAACTCACTCTCACACACCAGAAAAATCACAAGCTTCTCATTCCCAAAACCTAAAAGAAATCTCTCACCCAATATTATCTAATGAATCCTTTCCTTACCCAAGAAAAGAATCCCCGAAATTACATATATCGCTCACCAACCTGTAACTACCGTAATAAGATTCAGCTCGCAACACACACCGACTCTAACGGTCATCTTCGAGACTCAGCTCTTGAACCAGCTCAAACAGAGCTAAACGACGTCGCCTCTTGTATCCAATAACCGGCATCTAATCCGAAGTCAAACCAGACTCCAATACCTCCGGTTCAATTCAATTTGATCATAAACCTGAACCAAATGAATTAAAACCTGAATTAGACTTAAACCAATATCGACAGTAACCCTTTCTCTCAAATGACCATAGTCCATAGACACAATTTAACAAGTTGATCGTTAGGCTTCGTTTATGTCTGTCGAAAGATTGGTTATCGTTAAATAACCAAGCCTCATTTTTTCTTTAATTTTTCTTATATAGGCGAAATATTTGCCACATTATAAATAGAAACACAATTATAAGAAATTTCATACATTTTCCTTCATTCTCATTTCTTCTAGAAAAGGCAAAGAAACGTATCCAGCTAATATTCGAACGTACATACGAAATTTTTAAAAAACAACCATCTTGTTAAATGGTTTTCTTGCATTTAAGTTAAGAAAAGTTTTGTTACAAGAATCGAGACAAAAAAGAATCATTTGCTCCTTAAAATTCCTATTTTTTTTTTTAAATTCCTATATAAATACGCACTTTTATCACCATCTAGACAAAAAGTTTGTTTTCAATCATCTTTTTGGTTAAACGATCAACATCGTTCCATTTTATTCGAAAATATATATTGGCAATGTTATCAAGATGATTGACTACAAAATGTTCAATACAATTATTAAGCATTTAATGATTTGAAAATGAATTTATATAATTACCAGAGTTTGACTACAAAATATTCAATAGTACAATTATTAAGCATTTAATGATTTGAAAACGAATATACATAATTACCATAGTGAATTCTATATCTCTAACTATATAAAGTATGTCCACACATTCCCATTGATATTAATCACAATAAAAAATAAGTAAGAAAGTATCGACATAAAGAAATAAAATCATTTAACTCTTATAAAAAAAATGATATATGTAAATTTTTTGATGATGGTAACGGCGATATGGTTCGTGACCATGAGTTACGGTTATGGAGCCGAGGCACCAACCAATGGTGATGCAGCCAATTCACTTGGAGGTGACGCCTTCAACAATGGTTGGGATAACGCACGAGCCACATTTTACGGTGACATTCATGGTGGAGGCACTCAACGTAAGTTATTCAATTCCTAATATTTTATATTCTAATTATTGAGATATTTTTTTTTGTTTAAGAAAACAACAACAACAACATTATGCTACTTTAGTGGCATTGGTTCAATCTGACTGAAATTTTGCAAAACAAATTACTAATATTAAAATATCCAATGTCACAATATACACGAAAGTTTGGTTCCAATATATATTTCCAGTGTCACATTGTACACATTCAAACATGATTCATTCAATATTGTATAGGTTGCGAGTGTTTTAAATGCTAATTCTGCAACTGTGATTGCATTTACATTTTTTTTCTTTTTTAGATAAAACTATATTTTTTTTCATGAAACATTCTTACAGAGTATAACACAAACACCAAGTTACCAACGTAACGTAGTTTCTTCTTACGTGCGTTTGCATTTACAACTGACCAAGGAAAATGTTTAAAGGGACCCCTTGTTTAAAATACATATAAATTACAATTCATGTGTTTAATTTTTGTTTTAAAAAATTATATTATAACATGCAAACACAAAAGTAAACAAACAAACAAAGCCATATCTATTAATTATTAACTCACTTTTTCCATTATATAATTCAATAGAGGGAGCTTGTGGATATGGTAATCTAAACAAACAAGGCTATGGTCTAGCAACGGCAGCGTTGAGCACAGCACTCTTCAACAATGGGTACACGTGCGGGGCTTGTTTCGAGATCATGTGCACGCAGGATCCAAAATGGTGTTTGCCCGGATCCATTAAGATTACAGCTACAAATTTCTGTCCAGCAAACTACACCAAGAAGACAGACATTTGGTGCAACCCACCACAGAAACACTTTGATCTCTCCCTACCAATGTTCCTCAAGATCGCCAAGTACAAAGCCGGGGTTATTCCGGTTAGATACAGACGTGTTCCTTGTGTGAAAACCGGCGGTGTCAAGTTCGAAATCAAGGGAAACCGTTATTTCTTAATGATCTTGCCGTACAATGTAGGAGGGGCTGGAGATATTAAGGCCATGCAGATTAAAAGAAGCAGAACCGGATGGATTACGATGAAGAAGAATTGGGGACAGAACTGGACCACCAATGTTGTATTGACCGGACAAGGTTTATCATTCAGGATTATGACGAGTGATGGGGTTAGTAAAGATTTTATTAATGTGGTACCAAAGAATTGGGGATTTGGTCAGACTTTTGATGGAAGGATTAACTTTTAGGAGACTGTTTTGTGTTTTGGTTAGCTAAGTCTTGCAACTAATTAAAAATATTAAAAATAAAGAAGATTTTTTTTATATATATGTTAAATTCGTGCATTTGGTTTTAGCTTCATACTAAGATTTTAACCAGAGCCTCACTATTCTTTTGACATAAGCATTTCTGTGTGGTTCGGTTATTATCCAATTTTTTTCCCCCGAATATGTTTTTTTTAGTCGATTACAGCTCATATTTAATATGCATGTGAGACGACGACTATTAGAGTACAAATTACTAGGCTACAAACCTGAGAGCGCGTTAAGCTTGTTTTCACTTTCCAATCAAGCATATCTAGAAGCCACAAAACCTCTTCTTTTATGTCAGCAACATCACAAAAATCCGATTGAGTTCCAAAAACATCGAAGAGCCCAACGTTTATATATTCAACACATGAGAAAAGAAAGGATAACTAAGCTCGGATATAGGAAACAAAAAGGTGATAAAAGAGATCGACAGAATCAAAGATATATCAGTATAATATCCAAGTAACCTTATTAGAAACATTCCATCCCACAAGCACATAGACAGTAACCGTTTTAGTGATGTAGATTAGGTTTTGATCCTAATAAATACTAACTCAGTACTATTGAATACACATATAAGAAAGGAAGATATTACAACTTTCTTCATCAAATCAATAAATTGAATCTAAAATTAAAGGCTTTAATTTTTAACTTAAAGGCAAACTCCTCAATCAATTATCAAATTTAACTACTGTCATTAAATCAAATTAAAACAAATCATACGGATTCATACTTACCATTTCTTGTAATCGCTGATAAAATGAATATTTCTGATGCAACCCACTTTTTTAGTCCAACTAATTTAAACTTATCTTCTCGTTTTATCAATACTTTTTTGATTAAAATATTGATTGGTTGTTCGTAGTATATAAAATAAGTATCATAATTATGAATGGACGATTCGCAATTTACTGATATTTGCATGATATAATGTAACTAACCGAATACATAATGTCTAGGAGATTCTTACAGCTTTTTTAAAGGAACTTTGAAACGTTAGGATACCTTTGTATTAATATTTCTGTAATATAATAGGTTTATAAGAAATTAAAATGTTTGTCGTCAGTCTTCATCATGATCAACTTTCCAATGTATCATATTTTGAAAATAATGGTAATATGTGTATATATAGATTAAAAGAACTAAACTAGTTACATGTAATTAGAATAATAATGATAGCATTTTACTGTATTCAAAAGTGGTTTTTGACTTTACAAACTTTAATAAAGTAACTAATTTGTTTGACCAAAAAAAGAGTAACTAATGTGTATTCCACTTATTAAGTATATCTGTATATGCACATTTCCAAAGGTTTTACTATATATTTACTTTTATTACCATAATCAATTGTATGTCTTTACCTATATATATACACCCATATTCCCATTAATATTAATCATCAAACCAAGTTAGGAAAAAAAGTATCATTAAAAAGAGAGATCATAAAACTCTCAGCGAAAATGATATGTACAAAAGTTTTGATGATGATAATGGCAATATGGGTCGTGCCCATGATTTACGGTGATGTAGCCGAACCACGCAGTGGTGGTGGAACCAAAGAACTCGACACTGCTTGGTATGACGCACGAGCCACATTTTATGGTGACATTCATGGTGGAGGCACTCAAGGTAAGTTTGGTTATTGAAATGATGTTTTGTTTTCAAAATAATTAAATAAAAAAATAAAAAATGACATGGAAACACAAAAGTAAACAAACAATCAAAACAAAAAGACACATATTATTATTACATGCTCAGTTTTTTTCAATTATAAATTTTAATAGACGGAGCTTGTGGATACGGTGACCCAAACAAAGAAGGCTACGGTTTAGCCACGACGGCGTTGAGCACGGCGCTCTTTAACGACGGGTACACGTGTGGTGCTTGTTATGAGATCATGTGCGCTCGTGATTCACAATGGTGTTTGCCCGGGTCGATCAATATCACAGCTACAAATTTTTGTCCACCAAGTTACTCTAAGACCCAAGACCAGTCGTGCAACCCACCAAACAAACACTTTGAACTCTCCCAACCAATGTTCCTCAAGATCGCAAAAGACAAAGCCAAGAATGTCCCGCTTAGATACAGACGTGTTCCTTGTGCGAAAACCGGTGGTGTCAAGTTCGAAACCAAAAGAGGCCCACAGAATCACTTAACGATCTTGCCTTACAATGTTGGCGGGGCCGGAGATATTAAGGCCGTGGAGGTTAAAGGAAGTAAGACCGGATGGATACCGATGACGAAGATTTTTGGACAGATTTGGACCAGTAAAGTCGTGTTAACCGGTCAAGGTATATCGTTGAGGATTATGACAAGTGATGGGGTTAGTAAAGATTTTATTAATGTGATACCACCGAATTGGGGATTTGGACAGACTTTTGATGGAAAGATTAACTTCTAAGAGAATGATTTGAGTTTTGCAAGCTATATGGCTTACAACTAAATTAATTAATATATGTATTGAATGCAATAGTTATTACAATCATCAAAAAATAATAAAAACAAATTAATGAGATTTTGTTTATGTTAATTTATTTCCTGCGTTAGTTTTCAAGTTCATACTAAGATTTTGTCAAACCATCAAAGTCCAGGATGAGAATCTGGTTCGGTTTTGGAGTTTTTTGACATTGCATTTCCATTTCTGCTTCGGTTCAAAATTTTCAAGTACTGTATAATAATTTTTTTTGGGAGAATTGCTTTTGTAATGCAAATTCAGACCAAATTTGTATTCTTAATGTTTTGTGAAAAAGATTTGTCCCTTTAAAGTTTATATTAATATTAAACCAATTTTACCCTTAAATGTTTATATTATTAATTATTAATATATACTATGTTTGTATCCGCGCATATGCGCAAGTTTTGTTTCACATAATATTTTTAAAAATATATTTGTGTTGTATATATAGGTAGTTAATTATAAGAATATTGAAATTTACTTGATTTTTTTGGTATTATAATTTTTTTTTAAAAAAATCTTTATCAAACAAATAATTTTTTTTTAAAGATTGGAAGTAGGATAAGTATAAAATTATTTTACTATTCTAGAAATCATAAACATGATATGAGTAAAAAAACGTAGATAAAAACCATATTTTTGGGTTAAATTGCTTAGAAACATATAATTACCTCTAATTTTAATGTTCTCATATATATGACATGCACAATTGCCATGATTCTGCAAGAACTACCCTGTACTTCATGTTTCACAATGACATACAGCTGTAATAATATTATAGTTAACCCATAAAAACTGCAAAATCTTTGAATGAAGAGAATGCTACATCTTTACATTTTTTCAAAGAACAAGATTCGAAAAAAGTGTTCATGTTGAGGATAAACCCAAAGAAAAGGTATTAAATTAGTACAAGAAAATAGTAAAAGATTTTAGACGAATACCAAAATGTTAGAAATGTTGTTTATTTATTTTTATTAGGAATGTGGAAAGGCTTAATTTTAATGTAACTTAATAATTATGAACATAAATACATATGAGATAAACATGAAAAAGAAAAGTTATGTTAAAATTAGAGGTATTAATTAGTTTTTAATTTTTAATTTAAAATTTATAATTTAATAGTTATGTGAAATGACATGTGTCAGCTTCTCAAACGCATGGGTTTTTCTTTTGTTTTTTTTTTTAATTTGTTTGATCAAAAAATATGTTGAAAGACTTTTTTATAAATATATTTGAAGTAATTCTATTTTAAAATAAAATTTAGAGTGGTCGAAATGCTCTATTCTAAAATAAATATAGAATGATCGACTATATTTATAATATAGAGTGAAAAACTTATTTATATAGTTGGACGTGATCCAATGTTTAAATCAATCTGAATAAAAATAAATGAATCGTTTCAAATATCACATAAAGAGATAATAATGACAAGAATGCAAATAAAAAATATATAAATAAGAACTAAGTGTTAGGAATATGAAGAGATTGTAGGTTGACTACCATGGGATTAAAAATTTAAAGTGGATTCATAATTAAAAAAATTGCTAAATATATTAATTCATTTTGTGTTAATAATTATTTTGAGTACATGTAGCATTTCTATAATATTTAAAATTGCTGATGTGACACAAAGATGGAGATAGTTCACTTTTTTCATATATATGATTTAAAATTTAATAATATTTATTCCAAAAATAAATGTCTGTTATTGTCTCACTTCTTCTCCTAATTAATATCTCAACGAGAGCTTCTTCCATGTATTCTCTAAACATGTGTAATTCATGTACAAACCTCATTCTACTGCAACAATGTCATTCACAGTTATTTTTATTCAGCAGTAATTAACCTAGCTCATTTTTCTTCATCAGTCACAAAAATCCACTTTTTATCTATCTCTAATTTTTATGAACCACAAATGACATAGATATGTAGCATGTATGAAACAGAAGATATGTAAATTTAGAGAAAATCTGATTGATCAATGGAAAAGAAGAAGAAGATAGCGATGACAGCAAAAAATAAAAAGAAACAAAAAACGCAAAAAAAAAATTGAAAATTTTTCAAAAATATTCAGTCTGGATGTTAACCAATTTTCCTAGATTTTCTCAGATTTTGGTAGAATACATATTCTAAGTTAATGTAGAATGAAGACCATTTGTAGAAGAACTATTCTACAATAACGTAGAACCTGGTCTAATAAATAGAATTAATATTCTACGAGAATATAGAACCTTGTGTATTCAGTACAACTTGTAATTTACCATAATATACAGTGTCATCCCAAACTTTTTAGTGGCTTAAAGTATTAAAAAATGTGGTCTTTTAAATTATAAAAAATCTAAAACCGTAAATTAATGTTAAAATATTCAAAATAACAAAAAATTATAAAACCCCTAAAAAAAGAAAAACAAAAAATTGTTACAACATATCTCTATTTTTGAAAAACAGATCTTCTAGCTTTCCTCCCAACAAATTCATTCATAATCTTCTCATAGTCGAGTTTATCAACCATATCTTTTTTAATAGATATCGTTGATAATTCATTCAGCGTTTCTTGTGACATAGTTGATCGTAGATAATTTTTTATCAGCTTCAACTTTGAAAAACTTCTGTCTGCAAAGGCAACTGAGACTCGGATTGTCAACAATATTCGATAAGCAATCCATGAATTTGAATAAACTTTGAATAAACATGTGTTTTAGACATAAATCCCAAGCAGACCCAAGGAGGTTTAAACGAGGTTTTTTTTTTCAACAAAAAAAACTTTAGACATAACTTATCATCCCAAAATAAAAAAACTTTAGACTAAATCTCACATTTTCCGGGGTAGAAAAAAGATCTAGAGATTATTGTAAATAAGAAAGAGAGAGAAAATTATTGTGTCTTATTCCCGAATAATGAGAATTATATATAGTATTAAAAAGATTTAGTTATGTCCACATCTTACTTAGAACTCCTTATGATATGGGTTTTATAATAAAAATCCAATAATTTAACAAGTTTCTAATTATCTAAAAAATTGAAAACTCAAAATAAACGAAAAAAAGGAAAATTCCACTAAAAAAGATGAAAAAATTGGCATATGATGTTAAGTGTGCCCCTAAATTTTTTTTTTATATAAAATTGTGGCCTGAAGCCCATGCTTCACAAGCCTTGAAGAAGAGCCGGGCCTGGTAATATATAATATAGGTAACATATAGAATACGTTTTCTACTAATCGGTAGAACATATAAAGAACTATAGAAAATGAATTTTACAGGCTGGTAGAATGTAAAGAACTATAGAATTTAGATTGTACATAGACGTAGATTGTAGAACACGCATTCTATCTTGCATAGAACGGATTTTAAAAATATTTTTTAAATATTTTTTTTCCTTAAATGATATTCTAAAATATTTTTATTTCTTTTCTAGGTATTTTCGAAATTTAAAAAAAAAAATAGTTTTGATTTTATTTTAAAACTGCCATAACTGATTTAAAAGTACAACTATGTCAAAAAGTGACAAAAAAATAGAAAACATTAAAGGGATAAATGTTAATTGACTTGGCATTATAAAAGCAATTCTCCCAATATTTTTTTACGTCTACGACTCATACCCGCACATTTTCAAATTTAAATGAATTGTGATACTAGTATAACATCTTATACCACCAATCTCGATCTCCTATACGGTATATCTGGTTAGAACCAGGGCCGGCCCAAACATAGGTGAGGTAGGCGATAGATTAGGAAATCCAAATTATGGGGGCATGTTTTGGTTATTTTATATATAAAGAGTATATATAAATAAACAAAATTTCAATATTTTTTTAAGATAATAATATTTGTAAGTTTTTTGTAATGTTTATGGAATTTTCTCTAAAAGAATATTGGTTAAGAGCATATTTTAAAATAATAACTATTTTATTAAACAAATTCTATTTTAGAAACAATATAACAACATATATTTTATAGGTGGGACATATTGACAAAGATGGTTAAAGGTTTAACCCTTAAATCTTTGTCTCAAACACGTTGGGAAAGTCACGTTGAATGTGTCAAAGCAATACAGTTTCAAGCCTTAGAAATCAGAGAAGTTTTGCTTTATTTGGCTGAAAGTACTGACGACCCAAGAACACGAAGTGATGCTAAATCCCTTGCTCTAAGTGAAACACATGGAATTGGAGGTTTTGAGTTCTTGTTTGGTATGATTATTTGGTATGATTTTTTTTTTTTTGTCAACACAGTAAGTAAGAGCCTGCAGTCCGAAAACATAGATATTGATGCTGCAGTTCACCAATTGAAAGGGCTTATGACATATTTTCAACAATACCAGGAGACGGGTTTTGAGGAAGCAAAGGCTAAAACTATGCAAATTGCATCTGAGATGGAGATTAAAGCTGAATTTCGTGTTTTAAAAAAGCATTTCATTAGAAGAAAGAAACATTTTGATGAAGACAATGAGATAACTAATGAAAACGTGTTATTTTTGCCTGAAGAAAGCTTCATGATTGATTACTTCAATACACTCATGGATCAAACTCTAGTTTCTCTCGAGTCTAGGTTTGAACAATTTCAAAGGTATGAACAAACTTTTAGGTTTTTTGTTTAATTTAAAAACTGACATCAGTAAGCGAGGATTCTTGGAGGAGATCATGTGCGAACTTGGAGGCTTCTTTAACGAATGGTATGCATTCAGAAATAGTTGGTGATGATCTGTTTATGGAATTGAAAATTCTCCGAGAATCAATACCAAATAAAGTTCGGAAGCCTATTGAAGTGCTTGATTTTTGAAACAAATGAAGGATTGTTATCAAAACAAAGAAGTTGCTTATCGCATATTGTTGACAGTTCTGATATCGGTTGCCACTGCTGAAAGAAGTTTTTCGAAGTTGAAGCTGATAAATAATTATTTGCGATCTACTATGTCACAAGAGCGATTAAATGTGCTAGTTTTATCTATTAAGACAACTATGGTTGAAAAACTCGAATATGAAAGAATTATTGAACGATTTTGCAGGAAAAAATGTAAAGAAGACCATATTTCAACAATAAAATATTAATTTTATTGTTTTTTATATTTTTATAAACTATTTATAGAGTTCAAATATTTTCTGAAATTTTACTTTTAATTTTATTTTTCTTATTTTTGTATTGTTTTTTATTTTAAAAACAAAATATTGAAAAAGGCATACTTTAAATTTTAGACAAGAACATTTAAATTAATTAGTCCGGCACTGGTTAGAACCTAAATTTTCAAATTAAAGGAAAATTATGATTAAGATATTTGAGCATAAAATTTTCTTGGTTGGTGTCTGACGAGACACGCAACATACAATTAGGGTTATTCTTCATATCACTGTCTTATTTGTAATATATAATTTTAATAATTATTTTATTTAATTAGATTTTATATTAGAATTTTCATGTTATAAATAAGGCGTTTACAATTTTATTCAGTTTTGGTATCTATATTATTAAAAGTGAAGCATGTTTTGTGTCCAAATAGATTTTACTTAGTTTTCTACTATTCTGTTTTTGGATAACTTCTATTTATGTTACCACATAAGTCAATTTAATATAATATTAATAAAATAATATTTTTTAATTTATATTTCAAAATAAATTCAAAAATTTAGATTTGAATTTAGATTTTATAGATTTCCTTAAATATAGGTTATATTATTTATCAAAAATCATAAAATAAGTTATTATTATATTTTACAAAAATAATTAATCAGATATTAATTTAGATTTAATTTAAATATTCAAATTTAAATAATAGTTTCAATGAAAAAGATGAAAATGATATATTATAGTATAGAATAAGTCTCATTTTTTAAATATTCAAACTTAAAAAATATAAAAATATACAAATAATATGAATGGACGGTTTAGAATTATATTTAATAATTGTGGTTCTTTTGGATTAATATAAATGAACATGTTATAATGACATTTTTATAATCATTGTACTTTTCGGATTAACATGAACAAACGGGTTAGAATAATATTTTTCTAATCGCGGTCATATATATACTAAAATAAATAAATCAATCGAATCAACCTATATATAAACAAAAAAAATCTCTATCACTTATTAGAAAATTATATATACACAAAATTTTAAAAACATAAATTATATACAAAATCTGATAAATTAAAAACAAAATTCCAGTGCGGATGCATGGGATTGAATCTAGTTTGATTTTAATATAATGCTGAGGTTAATCATTTATCTGGGCCGTCTTTTAGCACCAGCGAGTGGAGCGGTCGAACAGGGTCCAAAAATTTAAAGGGTCCATAATTTTTTTTCTTTAAGTAATGGGTTTCAATAAAAAAATCAGAATAAACAATACAATTTTGTATTTATTAATAAGAGGATATTGATATGATTTACCAAATATTTTTTATGTAAAATAAGAAACAGAACTTGTAAAGTGGAAGTTAAGACTTATTTTTTTTGTTCGAACAATTTCATTAGTAAATTTAGTCGTACAAATTAATTCGAAGAGTTTCTTTAGCAATCGCTTCAGCCTCAGCATTTTTAGACAGAGGGACATAAACGAAAGAAATCAAAGAAAAATATAACGCCAATTGGCGAATATCGTTTACAATAGCATGGATCTCAACATAAGTTTCTTGCGCCTTAGTAATCATCTCACTAGCAGTATAATTGGTGTCTGAGAAAATCCGGTGGTTTTTTGCCGTCCATAGATTCAAGCCGATCCATGTAGGAAGTGAAGTTTTGCAGATTTCTGATGGGGGTGGGCTCACGACACCTGAGCATCTTGAGAGGAAGTCCCAGATATGTACCGTATTGAGGTGTGACAGATTTTGTACCAGTGCCAAACTCCAAACTTTCCTTGCAAACGGATAGTCACGAAGAACATGAATGATAGTTACCGGGTTACCGCAAACTTGGCACCCAAAGTTGACTTGGATGCCTCGTCGAACCAGTTGAACGCCAACAGGAAGGGTTTCAACTGCTGCTTTCCATAGAAAATTTTGAATTTTTGGTGCTGTTCTTTGTTTCCATATGTGTTTCTGCCAGTCGAAATCCCGTTTTCGGATTGGGAGGTTCTCTGTCATGGCAATTCCATAGCCTGATCGAACAGAATATCTTCATTCTTTTGCGGTAAGGAAACTAGTTTGTCTACAGGTCGGGAGGAGCTCATGGGAATGAAGCGATTCAAATGTTCATACTCTGGAAGCAAGTCCCTGATAAGGTCCCAGTTCCACGAGTTCCTTTCATGAAAGAGTAGATCAGATACTCGTAGGTCTTGCGCATGAAATGGAGTTAGGCCAAACAATCGTAGCGGTTGGTCTAAACTCAGCCAGGGGTCTTTCCACACATTAATCATTTCACCATTACCAACAAGCCAACCCATACCTTTTCGTAAAATTTCTCTCCTAGCTATTATACTTCTCCACCCATGCGACAGATTGGAGGAAATGAAGCAGTTCATAAATGAATCAGCATGGCAGTATTTGCCTAGGAGAACCCGAGAGACTAGAGCGTGGGGGTGTGAAATCAGTCGTGCGCCTAATTTTGCTAGCAAAGAATCATTGAACATTTCAATATCCTGAAATTCCAATCCTCCTGCATTCTTAGGGACTTTAAGCTTTGCCCAAGAAATCTAGCACATCTTCCTAATATCCGCTTTATCATCCCACCATAACCTTGTGAAGACTGATTGGATTTGTTTGCAAAGTGAGAGCGAGAGTTTAAAGCATGGCATGGAATAGGATGGCATGGCTGATACACACAGATTTGAGAAGCACGTGTTTCCCGGCTGCTGAAAGAAAGCGAGATGCCTAACTGTGTGATCTTTGTCTAATGCGGTTAACAATTCCTGCAAAATGTATTGTTTCCTGTGTCCAAAATTCTATGGGAGTCCCAGATATTGCCTTGTTCCGCTCTCATTATGGATATTGAAGGTTCTTCGAGCTGCTATGCATTGGAATCTAGGAGTCTTCGCTAAGAGAAACACTGATGATTTACTCAGGTTTATGCATTGGCCTGATGCAACTTCATATTTGCAGAGGATAGAGACAAGAGTATTGCAACTTGCCGGATCCGATTTGTAGAAAAAAATAGTGTCATCCACAAAGAGGAATGGTTAACCTGTGGGCTGTTCCTTGTTACTCTGATACCAAGGAGGGATCCGTCCTCTTCTGATTTATTGGAAAGTTCTGCCAGAACTTCCGTACAAAGAATAAAGAGGTACGGAGATAAGGGATCGCCTTAACGAAGTTCCCAAGAAGGGAGAGCTCAACCTTGAGGCCCGACATTAATGAGGAAAGAATACAAAATAAATGTAACGTATTCCATAATCCACGAGATTCATATGCTGTGAAAACCAAGACGTTCAAGAACTGCTCGAAGAAATCCCCATTCGATTCTACCTTATGCTTTACTCATGTCAGTTTTTACCGCCATAAAGCATTGTTTTCTCGTTTCAAAGGTCCTGAGGTTCTCGTGAGTGATAAGGACATTGTCTGAAATGCGCGCCCCATTACAAACGCTGATTGGGTTCAGCAATAAGGTCGGGGAGCATAGTCTGAAGTCATTTGGAGGATTTTAGCTACGATCTCGTAGTATACATTGCAAAGCGCAATCGGCCTGCAGTCCGCAACTTTCCTGGGACCTGGGATTTTGGGAATGAGGCAAATAAGTTTCGTTTTGTCTAGCTGGAAAGACACCCAAAACGTGTGAAAGAAGCCAGCAGAGAATCCATCGGGTCCCTGAGCTTTGCTGGGGTGTATCGCCTTAACTGCAGCATAAACTTCTTCCATGTCTGGAATTCTAATAAGGCGAGCATTAGTGTCTTCACCTATTCACGGTGAGAGCGTTTCATGGACTAAGCTGAAGTCCAAGTTTGATTGCGAAGAGAAAATGTTCTAGAAGTAACTCGAGATGATGCGAGAAAAATTGTGTTCTTTGTGGAACTCAGTCCCGCTATTGTCTTCTAAAACAGTAAATCGGTTACACGTCCTCCTATTTCGGGTCGCCGCATTGAATTAACCGGTATTTCGGTCTCCACTTTGAAGCCAGAGGATCCTGCTTCGCTACTGCCAAAAAGTTATTCGTCTTTGTAAGCTTTCTCTGGGGTCACTATGCATTTGCCAGTGATGTCCGCAGACAATGCTGCTTCGAGCTCAGCTTGCGTATCAGAGATTAGCTTAGCGCTTATTAAAGTTCTGCTCCTTAGACCAGCGAATTATTTCCTTTCTGCAATCCGATATTTTATCGATGACTGAATCTCGATTGGGGTTGTTCCAAACTTTCCCGATGAGGGTCATGATCTTCTCTTTATCACGTAGTGTGTTGTCAAAATGGAAAATGCCCTTACGTTTTACCCTCGATTCATCAAGGAACGTATCTAGGGGGGCGATGATCGGAGCCTTCATAGCGAAGATACTCAGATCGGCCAGAGGGGAAAGCTTCGAGCCAAGCTGCATTGGACATGGAACGATGAAGCCGTGCTAAAGAAAATAGTCATATCACATCCCTCTCCAAAATAGTGGGTTATCTAAATGTTTAATATCCCACAAACCATTTTGAAAAATGAAGCTCCGGAAATTCATGAACCTTTATGTCTTCTAGGGCAGTCGTGCTTTTCAGAATTATCGAGAATGTCGTTGAAATCACCTGAGAGAATCCAGGCTGTATCTCGATTAGCACCAAGATTGGTGATTTTATTCCACACCTCCGGACGTCTTTGGCTCACCAGATGGCCGTAGAAGAATTTTGACTTGAACTTAGTTCTGGTGTCTATATAATTTGGTGAGGAAGAAATTATCTCTAGAAGAACATCCTTTTTCCAAAAGAGTGCTAGACCACCGCTAAGTCCAACTGGTGGAACTGTAAACTTGTGATCATAACTCATCCACTGACTAACACAAAAGACTAACTCATCGTGGTTTTTTGTCTCCATGAGGAACGTCATATCCAGGAAAAGAGTGTGTCTTCATTCCCTAAGGCGTCAAACTGTAAGGGAGCTCCCAAGCCCTTGACAGTTCCAACAGGTTGTAATCATTGAGAAGCTGATGGTTTTCGGGAAACCATTGAATCCTTACAAGAAGGAACTAAGACCTTAAAAATCGAAGTAACTAAAGAAGCATGATTGTCATCATTAAGAGGAAAATCATTAGCAGAGGCTGCCTTCAACGCCTTTGGAGGGGGTCGTTTGGTAGCATCGATGGAAATCCTCTTTCTTGGTGAGCCCTTCTTTGCTGCTAAACGACGCTTTGCACTGCCTCCCCGCAATGGGATGCTCGGAGTTAACTTTTTTGACGCTGCACAAACTGATGTTTTGACGGCATTTCTCGATGAAGCTTTGGTTTGACGTCGTTGAGGAGTAGTTCGCTTTGGGAGTTCCAGGTGTTGCTTCACGAGTACAGTGCGAGGACCAAGTCTGAAAGCCACTGGTACATTCTCTCCACACAGGGGAGGGAGGTCCGGTATTTTCGCTTCAGAGGAGGCCTCAGAGTCAGAGTTGTGTCGTTGGAACTTCCCTCACGATTGAGAGAGCTTCGGAGGTTCAGAATTTTTCACCTCGTCTTGAATCGCAGGTCCCAGGAGGTCATCATCATCATACCTCTCTCATTAAGGGAAGAGTGTTTTATCTTGGGGACGAGATGAAGATGGAGAGCAAAAAGGATTCATTGTGGAGCCACTGGGGTCCTCAATGCGTTCCAGAGCTGAGCATCCACTCTCACTGCTATAGGGATTTTAGAGAGCATTTTCTTTGGGAGGAGCGGAATGACAAGAGCCAAAGATGATGCTACGGTCATCATCACGAGGTTGAGCATTAGCGTCGCTTTTGCTCAGATAGCGGTGAGAGAGAGATTTTGCAGGGGTACGGGAGTAGGAGTGGACCACATCATGAGATTGGCCTCGATCAGAGTGCCTATGGGAGGAGATATCGCCACTACAAAGAGGTTCACAAGGTTTTGTGGATCGGAGGTACCGACCTGATTTCCTCGATCTCCATTCTCTCTCAGGAGAATCTCTGTGGTAGTCGGCACGAGACAAGGTATCCCTGCGAGTCTCATAATCTCTGGTTATGCGAGCATTTGCATACTCTCTGCTTTTATGGTCAACCTCATGGCGAGGTACATGGTCCTCATAGCGAGGAATAAGCTTATGGGTATCCTTTGGACAATGATAGTTGTAGTAGGATCCCCTTGATCGTTTCTCTGGATATCGATTTAGAGGGGAGCAAGCTGATCTCTTTCCTCTGTCTACAGGCGGCGAGTCTCTGTTTCTCGCTCTTTCCATTGCTGTGGGGTCTTTGTTATATGGAGCTCTGTTTGAGATTTTGTTTGATGCATAGGGGTTTGGTCTCACTAGTGGAGCAGGTGGGGTAGCTTTCCTCTCCTCCTTCTCTGGCGATCAGCTTCTAGCCTCTATAAGGTTTGTTGGCTGTTGATGTGTTGGATCTGCACATCAGACTCTTTAGTCTTGTTTACTTGGGGGCAATCTTCTTTCTCATGCACTAAAGACATACAAATAAAGCAATGTTTTTCAAGCCAAAGGTACTCAAAGACCACTGATACCTTTACCCCTGAGGAGAATTGAATCGATTTGCGAATGATAAGTGGCTTGAGTGCGTTGACTTGAACTTTAATCGAGGCTGCTTCGATGTCATGACTGATATAGATTCCTATCACGTTAGTGATGGTTTTGAGGTTGTTCTCAGTGCAGCAGTGAGCCGGGATACCATGGACTGGAACCCAGAACATGATCTCTGAGGGAAACACGTTTGATATAATCGGCTTCCATCGCTGTAGAACAAACATCCACCTTTTGAAGTGAAAAGGGGCTTCGTGGAGGACAGCTTGTAAGTCCTCTTCCGATTTGAATTTGAGGTGGAACTAATGCTAAATTTGAGTTTTTTTTTTTTTGTGGTAGAACAAACATCCAACTATATTTTTTTAGGATCAATCCTAAAAATATAATTTGGATTGTTTTGGTAAATATAGTTGTTTGGTATGAAATGTTATATACTGTTAATTTGGTTAGCAAAAGCTTACAGTCTAAAGATATATGCTTATTGATGTTGTCGTTGAAAAGGTAAGAGAATTAGTAGAGTTTTTTAAAAAGTATAGAGACACTGGTTTTTCTAATGCTTTGGAAACTGTTAGAAAAATTGCTGTTGATATAGATATTGATCCTATATTTCCTCAAAAACGTGTATTTCGAAGAAAAATAAATATTACTAGAAAACATGTCATATTCCTATGAAAACATTTGGTAGGAATATTTTTAACCAATTTCTTACGCAATTATGACGGAAAATAGAAGTGGTAGGAAATAGGTAAAAAATTTCCTGCAAAAAGAAAATGTCAAAAAGTGGTAAGAAATATCCAACCAATAACCTACCAAATTTATATTCGTAGAAAATATGGTCAAAATTTGGTAGAAAAATGGTAGGACCTAATTGACTGTTACGCTAGTGAAAATTTCATAGGAAATTGTCTTACGGATTTCCTACGAAATATTGTTTGTAAAAAAATCGTAGGAATTCTGTAGGAAATATGTCTTCTGGTTTGTTCCACATCGAAAATCTAAGAGAATTTAGATGAAAAAACTGCATTATAAATAGAGGAAAATTAAAATTTTTACGAACTTCCTACGAAATATTCGATCCTGAAAAGTGGTGTTCTCTTGGTGATAGGACTTTAGATGGTTTGCTTTCAAAAAAGGCGAGGATTTTGACGTTGACGGAAAAGAACTGTTTATGGAGTTAAGATTACTTAGAGATGTTATTCCAAAAGAGAAAATGAAACCTATTGACGTTTTGAATTATTTGAAGCGTACTAATAGTTTTCCAAATGCAGCTGTTGCTTGTAGAATTCTACTAACTATTCCTGTAACTGTTGCATCTGCAGAGAGGAGATTTTCAAAATTAAAGTTGTTGAAGTCTTATTTGCGTACCTGATGCAGCAGTTTGGAAGCCATCTTCTGCAATCGAGTGTATGGAAGATGCACTTGGTACATATATTGCATGGCCAGAGGATAAAGTTATCATGGTTTGAGTCTAAGGTTAGTGTTGTGATTAGAGCATGCTAGCTACTTTGGTTCTTAACTTTGCTCTTGTATAGGATACTGATGTATACATGGTTGATTGTTGCAGGGAATGAAGAAAACTTGGTCCAGATTAGCTAGTTTTACTTAGTTTAAAACTAGGCTAACTTTGCGTTTAGGCTTATTAAGTGTAGTATGGATTCAGATCTTAACTTTGAGTCTACTTATGTAACTTGGATTGGAATTTAGACTTGTGTTATGTGTGTTGAATTTGGATGATTGAGACTTATATTATTACTGGTATTGATTTCTATTAAAGCAGGTGTATTTCGTAACGAAAGATAACGTCCATAAAACACATATCTTGCAAAACGAAAGTGCTATTACTTATGAGGAAAGCACATATCATGACAGAATGAAAGTGCCATAATTTCAGAAAAAGTCATATCATAGCAAAATGAAATTGCCATTACTTACCAAACGCTCATATAATAACAAAACGAATGTGCTATAATTGACCAGGAAAGCACATATTATAGTGCAAAAATAAATGTGATTATTTGTTTCATGGCACGTAAATTTTGTTACTAAATTGTGTTTTACAGGAACTTACAATGCTGTAATAAACTTAAACATAGCGAGAATTCTGAATTGTAAAAAAAAAATTGATGATTCGAAACAATAAAATACAGCATCTGAATATTGCTATTGTCTAAAAACATATTGTAGGATTTAAAACACGCTATTGTATAATGGGTACTTTCTATAGCTGCCGATGTCACGACACGATTGAAAATGCTATCAATAACATATAATAGCATTTTTTTCGTGCCAATAATGTGCATCTTTGTTGTAGTGAGACTAAATGGATTAGCAATAATCGCGATCGAAAATGATAGGTTGGAGAAGATTAAGTATGATGATTTTGCTTCAAAAAAAGCTAGATGAATGGCGTTATTTAAATAAAAGTTTTTTTAATTATACTGATGTATTTATGTTGAATCTTATAGTATTTAGAACTATTTATAAACTATCCTTTAAAATAAATTTATAGTTCCTTAAAAAAATTATCGATATTGTTTTTTTAGAATAAAGGTTTAAATTCTATTATTAAACAAGGTTTTTATAAGGTTTGAGACGCCCTTGTTAAAATAATTCCTATATTGATAGTTCCATATATCATCAGACTCACGATCGTAAAAAGAACGGTTTTTTCATATTCAAAAAATTAACAACAATTCCAATTAACAACAACACAACTAATATTGTCAACCATCCCACTGCTTCAAATAATATTTGTTCACAATAATTTGAATCAAAAAGTGTTTGTATTTTAAGTATCAACCAAAAAAAGACTCTCGTCATGTTATTTCTTTCCATAATAATTCATTCCAATATTACGATGCTTAGTATATATATAGCCAATACGTACTAACTTTCTAAATTTTCTAAAATCTAACTTTCATATTTCCAAGCGTCATTGCTTCGGCGTACTAGTTTTTTTTTTTTTTAAAACAACTAGGTTCTCTAGTTGCCGCTTTATTTGAACTTAAGATATAAAACATCAACAGGCTCGGTTGCCCTAAAGAAACATTAACAAGCTCATTAGATCATGGAAATTCATATACCTAACATTTTTTCATATTTTTGTTGTTACAATGTTTATTTACAAGTTATTAATATACTGTTAGCCAGTAATTTTCTAAATTTTTACAGAAAATCTTTTCATTTCAAGTGTTTGAAGTGATTTTTATTTTCGATTGTCACAGCTGGTTAAGTTATTTTCGCAGTAAAAGTTTTACAATATTCTTATAATAAATTATTTTTTCCAAACTGTAAATATCACATTAATGAAAGTTGAAGATTTACATGAGCAGAGCTTCAAATTTGTTACATTGGCAAAAAAAAGGAAAAGTAAAAAACATGGCAACAAAAGATTCTATGAAGAATTACCAACACTTAGCAAAGCCACAAAGGCATTAACTTATCGAATTGTCTTATAACAATATTATATCTTCGCATTACTTTTTGCCTAATTTAGTAGGTGTACGAACATGTTTGTAGTCAATCATCATGATAAACTTTCCAATATATTATATTTTGAAAGTAATGGTAAGATGTGAAGAGACTCAAGGAAATAAACTACCTACATGTAACTTAGAAAAGTATTAATTACAATATATTGGCAATGTAATCACTTATGAGGAACTGAGGATGCAGATTGACTACAAAAACTTCAACATAGTTACTATCATTTAGTAAAGTATATGCACATTTAGAGAGATTTAAAACATATTTACAAAATTACCAAAGTTACTTCCATTCTCTCCTATAAATACACCCACATTCTCATTAGTATTAATCATCAATAAAAAGTAAAAAAGAAAGAATCATTAAAAAGAGATAAACAAAAAAAAATATGAAACTCTTAGAAATAATGATAAGTACAAATGTTTTGTTGATAACAATGGCGATATGGTTAGTGCCCATCAGTTACGGTCATGGAGCCGAGGCCCCGATGGTTGGTGATGTAGCCAACTCACCTGGAAGTGGAACCAATGGACTCGACCCTACTTGGTATGACGCACGAGCCACATTTTACGGTGATATCCATGGTGGAGGCACTCAACGTAAGTCTTCAATTGCCAATTGTTTTCGAATTTAATTATTGATATAATGTAATTCATTTGGAGCTTGTTTGAAATATCTAAATTCTTAAACCGTAATTCATTTGGAGGTGCAAAACATTATACTATAATTATCATATACTTCTGTTCCATCTTTTTTTTTTTACTGTACACTCACTTTTTTTCATTGTAAATTCAATAGAGGGAGCTTGTGGATACGGTGACCTAAACAAACAAGGCTATGGTCTAGCCACAGCGGCGTTGAGCACGGCGCTTTTCAATGACGGGTACACGTGTGGGGCTTGTTTCGAGATCATGTGCACGAATGACCCAAAATGGTGTTTGCCCGGATCCATTAAGATTACAGCTACAAATTTCTGTCCAGCAGACTACACCAAGACGACAGGCGTTTGGTGCAACCCACCACAGAAACACTTTGACCTCTCCCTACCAATATTCCTCAAGATCGCACAATACAAAGCTGGGGTTGTCCCGGTTAAATACAGGCGTATTCCTTGCGCAAAAACCGGCGGTGTCAAGTTCGAAACCAAAGGAAACCCTAATTTCTTAATGATCTTGCCGTACAATGTAGGAGGAGCCGGAGATATCAAGGCCATGCAGATTAAAGGAAGCGGAACTGGATGGATAACCATGAAGAAGAATTGGGGACAGAACTGGGTCACTGATGTTGTGTTAACCGGACAAGGCTTATCATTTAGGGTTGTGACGAGTGATGGGATTAGTAAGGATTTTATTAATGTGGTACCAAAAAATTGGGGATTTGATCAGACTTTTGATGGGAAGATTAACTTTTAGGAGAATGATTTGAGTTTTGCTAGCTAAGTGACTTAGCCAAGTCATACTGCTAGATGAATAAAAGAATTAACAGATGTATTGAGTTCAAAAGTTATAATAATAATAAAAATATTTCAAAAATAAATGAAGTTTTCTTTAATTTTCCATAGTTTAATTCATGAATTCGGATTCAATTTTTAACCAGAGCCTTGAGCCTTAGGACCAAGATTATAAATAAGGCGTTTAAATTTTTATTCAGTTTTGGTATTTGATTTTAATATAGTGGTGAGGTTTTTCATTTTTCCCTATATTGGTAGTTCCGTATATCATCGGACTGACGATCATAAAAAGAACAGTTTTTTCCCATTTGAAAAATTAACAAGGATTCCAATTAACAATACAATTAATATTGTCAACGATCCCACTGCTTCAAATATTATTTGTTCACAATCATTTGAATCAAAAAATGTTTGTATTTGAAGTATCAAAAAAAAAAAACTCCTGTTGTGTTATTTCCTTTCATAATAAATCATTCCAATATTATGATTAAAGCTGAGTATTCGGGTATTTGGTTTGGTTCCAGATAGGAGTCGATCGGTTTCGTATATTTCGGATAGAGATGTTTAAGATCTATATAGATATCGATATTTTTGATTCGGTTATCATTCGGTTCTAGATCGGTTTGGTTCCAAAATTTCTAAACCGATAAATATCCAAAATTTTTTTTATCTTAACTGGTTTGAATATTTATTATATTTGAATACTCTAAATAGACTCGAATACCCGAAAATATATTCGAAAACTCAAAAATATATCAGAAAATTCAAAAAATATACCCAAAAATCTAAAAATATATCTGAATACTGTAAAGAAAATATATAAATACCAAACATATATTTAAAACCTCATAATATATTTAATATTTTTAAAATATATAATTATATTTTAGGTAATTCAGATATCTGATATCGGTTTGGTTTCAGATTTACCCGATATCCACAGGTATCAATGAGGAGTACTCATCGAAATCTTTTGGGTACTCTGGTTCTTTGTAAGCTAAACCACTCCTAAGAGTAATTGCTTTTAAGTGATCAGAAGGTTTCAATTCATTCGTGTTTTCAGAAAAAGGATTATCAAAATCATAAACACATGGATCTGTCTCCTTTGATTCATCTTTAACTATAGAGAGAAGGGTGGAAAGTGTGATGTTAACATCCTCTTTTCTTTTTCCAAGCTCTTCAAATGCTTTGTCGAGCTTTGCATGCAGCCTTTCTAAATCTGCTTCCCTGGATTTCTTAAGTTTATAAACTTCTTCTAGTTTTTCAACCTTGGAAAAAGGAAAATAAGAAGGGAGTACTGAAATAGATTGAACATGTTGTATTTGCTCAAGAAGAAGTTGGAATGAAGGCTGGCCGTGGTTATACTCATCGCACCCGTGGTGAAACTCCTCTTGGCCGCAGTTCAGAACGTCATGACCTCGGTGAAAATCACATGGGTCGCGGTTGAAAGGGTCGCACCCGCGGTGGGGCTTTTGGTCAATTCTTTCAATTTGGTAAACTTCAGCAGTCTTCATCATCTCCTGATTTTGAAAGTTCTTCCTAACTCCATAGTTTTTCATTTTATCATCAAAAGATTCAATATGGTTGCTCCAGTCATCAAAGTTATGCGTTGAGCAAGACTTATCAGGTTTTTGCATCCTAAGATTATCCATTATTGAATAAAGACATTTCATAACATATGAGTCTTCTTGCTTGACCTTAGGATGTCGAGATTGGGTTAGGAGTCTTCTGTTTCTGATGTTTCCTGCTAGATTAGTAATAAAGGTGTGAGCCTCATCTACATATTTAGTGAGAAATCTTCATTGCTAAAGGTGTCAAAAGATGTTTTAGCTCTTCATTAACCCCTTGGTAGAAAATTGTCAGTAAGCGTTCTTTAGAAAATCTATGATGTGGACAATCTCTCTAGTCGTCTCTGAATCTTTCCCAAGCATCGTAGAGGTCTTCTGTGTCCTCCTGCTGAAAATTTTGTATCTTATTCCTTAAGAGTTTTGAATTATCTCAAGTGTAAAAGTGACTTAGGAAAGCCTCTCTACACTCTTATTAAGTTCAGAATTAGTGGATGCTGCCAAAGGGAGTGGCAAAAAAATTGTCCAAGACTAATTATTGTAGACGTTTCCTCAAAACAATTATGATTATAATTTTGATGAAGAAAATACCATCTTTTTGATCAGAGGTTAAATCGATGATCAGAAGAAGAATTAGGCCAAAAATCCTCCGAATATTTTTGTCTTGGATTGGTGATCTTTTAACTCAAAGAAAAGCTACGTCTTTATTGACACAGGCGGCAAAGTTTTAAGCCATTTACTAGCTCTACCAGTCAAAGAAAATTGAAAAAGAATGCACATATGGTAATCTACATTTTTTGCTATGGTTGAACACAGCTCTTCAAATGATTCAATATGATCTATTAGGTGTTCTGTGGGATAACTATTATATTTTTATTGTTTAAGTACTAATGTAGTGTACCTTAGCTTCAGAATCTCCATCCTCGGGTAAGGGTAGTCGTATTGCACGTCTATCTTCAAAGAATTTGTGAGCTGTGTCGCACTCACTAATCATTTGTTCACCTTTCTTGGTATGTTTTAGTTCTCCAATCGCACCATTGCCATCATCGATTGAGTCATTAAGCTCATCATCAGATGAATCACCATCTAGAAGAGGTGTCTTATCATCGAGAGGATCAGGAAGTTTTTTCTGATCTTCCATTGAAAAGTACCTGAAAAAGGCAAAGAAAATAAAAGTAAGAAAATTTTCTATAGAAATAAGCAGAGATTTGCAACAAAAGAGATCAAAATCCTCAGCAACGGCGCCAAAAACTTAATGTTAGAGGATGCAAAGGTTACTTTTAGCTTCACGTTTTAAATTTATAAACCCTAAATATCTGCAAATGCACAGATGTACGTTGTAATACTTAGGGGTCGAACCACACAGATCTTGAGTTTCAGTGCGAATCAATCAAATACTTAAAACTAATAAAACAAACAAAATGGGGTGTTTTGGTTTCGATGTCACTAAATCAAAGATGCAAGTCGAAATTAAAAGGTTGTAAAACGATAAAAACTAAACGCTAGGCTTAAGGGTATTCTCAGGGGTTCATGAACTGATTTAATGATAGACAAATAAATCGATAAAGGTAATCAACTAGTGAGGTTCCTGAACTCAAATAGGCACATGTATGATTAGCCAACTCTCATCACCCTAATAACTCATTACTCAAACACGACAAAAAGCTTCCGTCTCTTGCCGCGAATAAGATCATGCATTACTATCAGAATTTTTCTACGCTCACAACTCTCTATATGTAGCCTTCGTCTCCTATAACGATTCGCTCGTATCCCTTCTAGGTCAGGTAATCCGATACAACACTCTCGTGGCTCCAATTAAACCTAAGATCAGTTTCTAAGTGGCCAGCAAAAAAAAAACATGCATTAAGAACAAGAATGAACGAAGGACTTCTAGAAGATTATAAACCCTAAATCTAACAATTCATCAGATCAAGACATGAGATTCCCTTTAAACAATCCCTTTATAACCCAACTGGGAAACTACTCAGACATAGCTGAGTTTAACATCACAAAAGTATAAAGGTTGCCGTAAATTGAAATAGAGAAAAGTAAATGAATGAAATACGATATGAAGAAGGAGATGTGATGGTACCCCTCTTGGTGGCTCCTCTTCTTAGGCGGCTACTCTCTAAAACTCTTGGTGAAAATCGGCTGACTTGGGCACACCCTCTCTGAATGACCTAAAAGAGGTATATATAGTGTATGGAGTCTTCGGGAATGACTAGGATTCGCAGGAGTAATGACGAGAACGTCTTGGGCTTTAAAATGGGCTTTTGAGGCATGGAAATAGGCTTTCCGCGGTCTATAAAGTCGCAGCCGCGGTGGATGGTCTTCCGGCCGCGGGTGGGAACTTCCTCGACTTCCAGACTGTGTTGATTCGCCTTCAGTGCAACGAGCATAAATGGAGATCTAACAGTTAGATTGCTTTGCATTGGAAATCTGGTTGACTTTTCTATCTTGTGTCCACATTTGGGGATGATCAGACGGTGGGAAGGTGTTCATTTGTTATCAAACTTCCAACGGCTTAAATTTATCCAAAATTGTATTTTTATTCCAAAATGCATTCTTTTTGTCTAAATATCTTGAAAACTCTTTTAAAATTTTAAAATATGGAAATCACTTTAAAACCATTGAAAACTAAGTTAAAACACCTGAATAAGTTCTTAAAGTCATCCATAAAAGTTCGAAATATGGTGTTATCAATATTTCTAATAATTATCTTGTTGAATTAGATTTTATATTATAATTTTCAGGTTATAAATAAGGCGTTTACAATTTTATTCAGTTTTGGTATTTGATTTCAATATTGTGGCGAGGTTAATCATTTTCCTAATATTGGTGATATTTCCATCATGGATTCAGAATGGTAAAAAGAACGGGTTGTTCAAATTTGAAAAATTAACAAGGATTACAATTAACAAAACAATTGATATTGTCAATGATCCCACTGCTTCAAATATTATTTGTTCACAATCATTTGAATCAAAGTGTTTGTATATTAAGTATCAACCAAAAAAAATCTCGTTTTGTTATTTCTTTTTATAATAATTCATTCCAATATTATGATGCTTAGTATTTATATATATATATATATATATATATAGACAATACGTACCAGCTTTCTATATTTTCTAAAAACCCACTTTCATATTTCCAAGTGTTATTGCTTCGGAAAATTACAATTAATAACCAACAATAACTCAATAATTAAGAGAATAACCATATAAGAAAGATGGTTCTATATTCTATATATATAATATATAATATATACTACTATACTTTTGAACATCACTCTCTCTCTTACAGATTCTCTACCTCTCACACAAACAATAACCGACAATAATTCAACTATACTCATGCGAACGTAAATCTTTTTTCATAAATCTCTCATCTCTCTCTCTTCTACATATTCTTTACCTCTCTAATTCCTCGCTGCTGCAAACTTGTCGCCACCGCCGTATCGACAACCTCACACAAATTTTTTTTCCGTGCAGCTTCTCTTGCCGACTCAATACCAATAGTCCACTGTAGCCCCTCTTTTACCGAATCCACATGGAATCTCATCAGAAATTAACTTAAGAGAGGTCAATATGTGTTTTCCACATCAAAACCATATCAAGGAGTACCCAGATTCAAAAAAACCAATGAGATCAATTTGGACTTTTACTTTTCTCTCCTTGTCAGTTTCACCTCTTTTTCAAGTACGTAATCGCTAGCAGAGTCTGTTTTTGGTGGAGTGTGAGTTTTCATCTTCACTCTTTTGTAAATGTGTATGGAAGATCTAATACTTTATTGAATGCCTATATTAAAAAAAAAATTAACATTAGAGTTGACACTTTCTCTTCCAGCGTCTTGTTTGTTTGAAAGTATAGAACATCTATTTTTATAAATTTGATTTTAACAAAAAAATTTATAAAAAAAAATAACAAAATATATAGAAAATATATATAAAATATCTCATTATATTAATTTTTCACCCTTAATATACTCATGTCCTTTAGCAGTCTATTACACTTATCAAATTCATACTCAGTTGGAGATGAATGTAACATTGTAAATAATGAGTTAATATATAGATGAGCAAAATGCACAGAAGCTTCTATATTTTTTTATAGACAGTATATATTTTTAAATTGTTCAATTTGTTATCTCTTTTATGTTTTTTTTATATAGTCATGCTATATTATTGATAAAATAGATTTTCTATGTTAATAGTATTATTATTGACGTATGAATAAAAATTGGGATTTGTTTTTCCAAATTAAAATTATGTTAGATGTGAAATAAAATCAAAGTTTTTTTTGGTACTAAAATATGATTTAAACAGTTAACAGTATATAAGTTATGCAAAAAAAACATTTGCGGAGTCAAAATCTATACTATAAAAGTTAGCGAACTCTCTCCAGCTTTATGCAACGTAGAGTGCCACGTGTCCAGTAAACTTAAACCTTTTTTCTCCTAAAATTTAACATTCCTTTAGTTACGTTTCATTTCGTTTCTTTCTTTTCATCTCCCCTAACTTCTTCCCTTCTTTGCATCTGCCTCTCTTCTCGACTGCTCAAGTTCCCAATAATCATAAATTTGCTATCAGAGGAACGAGAGTATAGGAACCCAGCGAGAAGGACTCAAGACCCATATTTATATAGAGCACTTACATCGGAAAAATCTACGCTACTCATAACTGGACGCTGTAGGAGCTTGCCACAATCAGGTCGAAACTATCTTTGTCTGAGTCTGATGTTGAGCCGTCTTCCATTCATTGATTCTCTTAGCGATTTTTCAAAACCCTAACCATTCTTTTCATTGCAGCTCAACCGCAGCAGCGAAGCGTATTGTCCATTTCGTGGCGGAATTTGCTTGTCTGCGTAGTAATTCAGATGTTGATTTTGATTGGGACGATTTTTTAGATAAATTTCTCAAGTTTCTAATTACTGGTTCTGTGGATGTGAATAGAAACGCTAGGTTCAGGGCGTGTCAGATAATTTCTGAGGTATAAGCATTAGGGTTCTTTCTCCTACAAATTGTAGCATTTAATTTACTTGGCAAAGGTCTTTGAGGTCAAGTATAGGATTATCTACAGTTCTACCACCATTGTCTTCGTATTTGGAGTTAAATCAACTGTTTAAGCATACTAATGTTGGTATTGATCATATTCTAATAAATGTTAGAAATGTGGAATATAATTTACTGACCTTTGGATTGCTTCATTGGGTGGAATAGGATTTGTGGTCGTGCTTTCGTCATGATTGAATATTTTCTTGGTTGCCCATGTTCTTCACGCGTATGCTGAATCAGGCTTGTTAAGTAAAGTCGTCGAGATTTTTAATTATGTAGTTGAGTTTTACGGTTCTGTGGCCGATGTTATTGCTTGCAACTTGTTGTAGGGTTTATAACATATTCTTACATGATGCCTTTGATACCAGTTGAATTAGCACATGCATTTCGGTATCTAGCTTCTGTTTCTCACAAAGCTTTGTGGTGTTTGGTGATATTCTTGAATTACAGAAGAAGTCCCTTGAGCTCTCTGCTGGTAAACAGAACTTTTGAGCTCGATGAATTTTTGGATGCTTTCCAGTCAGGTACTACGACATTTATAGGTTCAAACTTTAACAAGGCGTTACTAAGTCTTGGTGCTTTGTGTACTATACGTTCACGCACTCTTTCCATATAGACAGTCTGTACTTGGGTTGATCATATATATTGGAACTGTTTAAGCATAGTAATGTTGGTGTCGTTTTCGATTCTCAAGATCAACTTTCCTTTTCTGGGGTGGATATCATTACCCCTGTTTAGAAATTGATGGCTAGCAAATATCTCAGGTCCAAATGGTAGTGGAAAGACATATCTGGCCCACTGTATGTGGAAGACTTGACAAACCATCATTGGATATCAAAGAATTTGGATTAGGGAATGGCATATTTTCTTCCCCCTTACTGGCCTTATACATGTTTAAGGACACTGAGAGACCAAACTATACACCCTCTATCTAAAGAAGAAGCAGAGAAAGGGGTAGCAAAGTTGTACACCGATGGTAAGTCCGAAAAGTCATTTACTTTGAAAGGTCTATTTGATTCTCAAATTACATGATCTGTATCTATTACCACCATACGAGAACTAAAGTAGAAGTTATTTGATCATCCTATCTCTCACACATGTGGAATATTGGTGTAAATAACAGGAGAAAGCTCAACAGAAGCTGGAAGCGTTCTGGATGCTCATTTGAAAACCATGTTGAGAGACTACTAAAGTAAGCTCTTCATCTCCGATTGGTCCAGCTCTGCATCTCTATTCCAGCTCAGCAACAGTCTTCTTTGCTTTCCTGAAGTAAGCTCTTCTTGGCATATCACATTAGCATTAGTTATTAGGATTAAGTTCGAAAGCATATGAGTTTGAAGATTTAGGTCGGAGCATTGGGATGACATTTTAGAATTATTATTTAGTAATATCCACTAAAAATTATTGTGTAAGATTTGATCTTTTGGAGACTAAAGATAACAGCAAATCCTTTTACATGAATGTGTTTATGTGATCTGTCTTACTGGTCATTTTGTACATCACGTGAGAGTTTTTGGATTCAGTTTAGACAGGTTTATGCATAAGTCAAAAGCTGATTGTTGTTTTCTCTTCTTACAGGTGAGCTATTAACTACAGAAGCACGAAGACGTCAAAATATCTACGACAAACTCAAATCAACACAATCTATCACTTCAGCTCTTTTGGTCATACGTGCACACCTCCCTTCAGGACAAGCTTGTTTAAGAATAAACATCGACGCCGAAAAAATTGGGAACGTTGCTAGATTCATCAACCATTCTTGTTGAAAAGTGGAGACTTGATGATGTACAGAAGATGTATGACTAAATCTGCGAGAGAGGTGATTGTTATGATAAATACAGTACTTGAATGCTGATCAAGGGTAATTTTAGTGAAGGGAAGGTAGAAGAAGATAGAAAAAGATGATTGAAGACCGATGGGGAAAGGTTGGAAACAATTTTAATTTTGATGGCATATAACGTAAATACAAAGAGAGTCTCACATCAACAGGGACAATATATTATCAAACAAAATAAATTAAGCCTACCAACGATTATATTACAAATCATTCACAATGAAAAAAAAAACAATTTAAAAACAACATGACGAGGGAAGCATCAATCGGCAAGCACTGAAACATGAGAAAATTCTAAAATCTTTCACTTGGAATACAATTTTTTTTTAAAAAAATGATGTGGCTATGGACATTGGAGAAAGAAAACGATTGGCATCAAGCAACGAAAGATGCATTACAATGGGTTACCCCAGATCAATTGAAAAAAACTATTTGTCACGATGATAATACATTGTAAAGTTATCAATCCTTCAAGGTTGTGGAATAATGTAACTCGCCCATTGAAAGATCTTCGTCAAGTTCAAACAAATACAGAAGAATCAAATAACAAAGAAAGAAACCATAATAAAGAATAAGATGAAAAGTAGGGAAAAGCAAGTCACATTCAATATTACAAAAGGTATGAATAGTTACTATGTAGCAAATATGTATTGGAATATATTCAAATAAATAAAATATAATCAATTACTATCTTAGAAATGATAGAACATCAGACCAAAGAAAAATCATTTGAATATATCCGTATGTCTACGCGGGTTTTTTTTCTAGCTAAGTTGCTTAACTTTCTCTAGCTAAATGCCTTATTAGCAGTGGAGAAAGTGATATTTGTCCTCTTAAATTATAATTAATAAATTTAAAGATTAAATTACCATTTAAAAAAATTTAAAGGTTTATTATTAATTTACTCTTAAATAACATTATATAAATGTTAAATACAAATTTATGTTATAAATAAATTTAAAATATTGATAGATTTTTTAAATTTTTTTATATAATTCTATATTACTTAGTAATATTTAATATATATTCTAAAATTTTAAAATTTAAAATATGTTTGTAATAACATACAAATAAGTAACAAATCATTATTATATTAATTTTTATGAGAATATAATAATATATATTTGAAATAGTTGAATATAAAAACCCGCATGTATATATGTGGGTATTCACCTAATAAATATAATAGATTGTCTATTCTTTCTTACTAACCTCTGTTATCTTTGTTTGTATTTACAGGTTGTTAATATACTGTTAGCCAGTAATTTTCTAAAATTTAACAGAAATCTTTCATTTCAAGTGTTTGAAGTGATTTTTTTTTCGATTGTCACAGCCGGTTAAGTTATTTTTGCAGTAAAATGTTTACAATATTCTTATTACAATATTAAATCTTCGCATTACTTTTTGCCTAATTTAGTAGGTGTACGAACACGTTAGTAGTCAATCTTCATGATAAACTTTCCAATATATTATATTTTGAACGTAATAGTAAGTTGTGAAGAGACTCGAAGAAATAAACTAACTACATGTAACTTAGAAAAGTATTAATTACAATATATTGGCAATGTAATCACGTATGAGGAATTGAGGATGCAGATTGACTACAAAAACTTCAACATAGTTACTATCATTTAGTAAAGTATATGCACATTTAGAGAGATTTAAAACATATTTACAAAATTACCAAAGTTACTTCCATTCTCTCCTATAAATACACCCACATTCTCATTAGTATTAATCATCAATAAAAAGTAAAAGAGAGAGTATCATTAAAAAGAGATAAACAAAAAAAAAAAAACATGAAACTCTTAGAAATAATGATATGTACAAATGTTTTGTTGATAACAATGGCGATATGGTTCGTGCCCATCAGTTACGGTCATGGAGCTGAGGCCCCGATGGTTGGTGATGTAGCCAACTCACCTGGAAGTGGAACCAATGGACTCGACCCTACTTGGTATGACGCACGAGCCACATTTTACGGTGATATCCATGGTGGAGGCACTCAGCGTAAGTCTTCAATTGCCAATATTTTATTCGAATTTAATTATTGAGATAATGTAATTCATTTGGAGCTTGTTCAAAATATCTAAAATTCTTAAGGCGTAATTCATTTGGAGGAGCAAAACATTATACTATAATTATCATATACTTCTGTTCTATTTTTTTTTATCGTACACTCACTTTTTTTCATTGTAAATTCAATAGAGGGAGCTTGTGGATACGGTGACCTAAACAAACAAGGCTATGGTCTAGCCACGGCGGCGTTGAGCCAGGCGCTTTTCAATGACGGGTACACGTGTGGGGCTTGTTTCGAGATCATGTGCACGAATGATCCAAAATGGTGTTTGCCCGGATCCATCAAGATTACAGCTACAAATTTCTGTCTAGCAAACTACACCAAGACGACAGGCGTATGGTGCAATCCACCACAGAAACACTTTGACCTCTCCCTACCAATATTCCTCAAGATCGCACAATACAAAGCTGGGGTTATCCCGGTTAAATACAGGCGTATTCCTTGCGCAAAAACCGGCGGTGTCAAGTTCGAAACCAAAGGAAACCCTAATTTCTTAATGATCTTGCCGTACAATGTAGGAGGAGCCGGAGATATCAAGGCCATGCAGATTAAAGGAAGCGGAACTGGATGGATAACCATGAAGAAGAATTGGGGACAGAACTGGGTCACTGATGTTGTGTTAACCGGACAAGGCTTATCGTTTAGGGTTGTGACGAGTGATGGGATTAGTAAGGATTTTATTAATGTGGTACCAAAAAATTGGGGATTTGATCAGACTTTTGATGGGAAGATTAACTTTTAGGAGAATGATTTGAGTTTTGCTAGCTAAGTGACTTAGCCAAGTCATACTGCTAGATGAATAAAAGAATTAACAGATGTATTGAGTTCAAAAGTTATAATAATAATAAAATATTTCAAAAATAAATGAAGTTCTCTTTAATTTTCCATAGTTTAATTCATGAATTTGGATTCAACTTCAAAGTAAAGATTTAACCAGAGCCTTGAGCCTTAGGACCAAGATTATAAATAAGGCGTTTAAATTTTTATTCAGTTTTGGTATTTGATTTTAATATAGTGGTGAGGTTTTTCATTTTTCCCTATATTGGTAGTTCCATATATCATCGGACTGACGATCATAAAAAGAACAGTTTTTTCCATTTTGAAAAATTTAGAAGGATTCCAACTAACAATACAATTAATATTGTCAACGATCCACTGCTTCAAATATTATTTGTTCACAATTATTTGAATAAAAAAATGTTTGTATTTGAAGTATCAAAAAAAAAAACTCCTGTTGTGTATTTCCTTTCATAATAAATCATTCCAATATTATGATTAAAGCTGGATATTCGGGTATTCGGTTTAGTTCCGGATTGGTGTCGATCGGTTCCGGATATTTCGGGTAGTGATGTTTAGGATCTATATAGGTATCGATATTTTCAATTCGGTTTTGTTTCGATACCATTCGGTTCTGGATCGGTTCGGTTCCAAAATTTCTAAACCGATAGATATCCAAAATTTTTTTTTCATAACTGGTTTGGATATTTTATTATATATGAATACTCGAAATAGATTCGAATACCCAAAAATATACTCGAAAACTCGAAAATATATCGGAAAATTCAAAAAATATACCAAAAAATCTAAAAATATATCTGAAAACTATAAAGAAAATATATAAATACCAAACATATATTTAAAACCTCATAATATATTTAATATTTTTAAACTAGATAATTATATTTTAGGTAATTCAAATATCTGATCTGATATCGGTTTGGTTTCGGATTTACCCGATATCCACAGATATCAATGAGGAGTAATCATCAAAATCTTTTGGGTACTCTGGTTCTTTGTAAGCTAAACCACTCCTAAGATTAATTGCTTTTAAGTGATCAGAAGGTTCCAATTCATTCGTGTTTTCAGAAAAAAGGATTATCAAGATCATAAACACACAAATCTGTCTCCTTTGATTCATCTTTAACTATAGAGAGAAGGGTGGAAAGTGTGATGTTAACATCCTCTTTTCTTTTTCCAAGCTCTTCAAATGCTTTTTCGAGCTTTGCATGCAGCCTTTCTAAATCTGCTTCCCTGGATTTCTTATGTTTATAAACTTCTTCTAGTTTTTTCAACCTTGGAAAAAGGAAAATAAGAAGGGAGTACTGAAATAGATTGAACATGTTGTATTTGCTCAAGAAGAAGTTGGAATGAAGGCTGGCCGTGGTTCAACTCATCGCACCCGTGGTGAAACTCCTCTTGGCCGCAGTTCAGATCGTCGTGACCTCGGTGAAAATCACATGGGTCGCGGTTGAAAGGGTCGCACCCGCGGTGGGCCTGATTTCGGTCAATTCTTTCAATTTGGTAACCTTCAGCAGTCTTCATCATCTCCTGATTTTGAAAGTTCTTCCTAACTCCATAGTTTTTCATTTTATCATCAAAAGGCTCAATATGGTTGCTCCAGTCATCAAAGTTATGCGTTGAGCAAGACTTATCAGGTTTTTGCATCTTAAGATTATCCCATTATTGAATAAAGACATTTCATAACATATGAGTCTTCTTGCTTGACCTTAGGATGTCGAGATTGGATTAGGAGTATTCTGTTTCTGATGTTTCCTGCTAGATTAGTAATAAAGGCGTGAGCCTCATCTACATATTTAGTGAGAAATCTCCATTGCTAAAGGTGTCAAAAGATGTTTTTAACTCTTCATTAACCCCTTGGTAGAAAATTGCCAGTCAACGTTCTTCAGAAAATCTATGATGTGGACAATCTCTCTGGTCATCTCTGAATCTTTCCCAAGCATCGTAGAGGTCTTCTGTGTCCTCCTGCTGAAATTTTTGTATCTTATTCCTTAAGAGTTTGGAACGATCTCGAGTGTAAAAGTGACTTAGGAAAGCCTCTCTACACTCTTTCCACATCTTTATTGACACAAACGGCAAAGTTTTAAGCCATTTACTAGCTCTACCAGTCAAAGAAAATTGAAAAAGAATGCACATATGGTAATCTACATTTTTTGCTATGGTTGTACAGAGTTCTTCAAATGATTCAATATGATCTATTGGGTGTTCTGTGGGATAACTATTATATTTTAATTGTTTAAGTACTAATGTAGTGTACCCTATCTTCAGAATCTCCATCCTCGAGTAAGGGTAGTCGTATTGCACATCTATCTTCAAATAATTTGTGAGCTATGTCGCGCTCACTAATCATTTGTTCACCTTTCTTGGTATGTTTTGGTTCTCCAATCGCACCATTGCCATCATCGATTGAGTCATTAAGCTCATCATCAGATGAATCACCATCTAGAAGAGGTGGCTTATCATCGAGAGGATCAGGAAGTTTTTTCTGATCTTCCATTGAAAAGTACCTGAAAAAGGCAAAGAAAAGTAAAAGTAAGAAATTTTTCTATAGAAATAAGCAGAGATTTGCAACGAAAGAGATCAAAATCCTCAGCAACGGCGCCAAAAACTTGATGTTAGAGGATGCAAGGGTTACTTCTAGCTTCACGTTTTAAATTTATAAACCCTAAATATCTGCAAATGCACAGATGTACGTTGTAATATTTAGGGGTCGAACCACAGAGATTTTGAGTTTCAGTGCGCATCAATCAAATACTTAAAACTAATAAAACAAACAAAATGGGGGGGGGGTTTTGGTTTCGATGTCACTAAATCAAAGATGCAAGTCAATATTAAAAGGTTGTAAAACGATAAAAAAAACTAAACGCTAGGCTTAAGGGTATTCTCAGGGGTTCATGAACTGATTTAATGATAGACAAATAAATCGATAAAGGTAATCAACTAGTGAGGTTCCTGAACTCGAATAGGCACATGTATTATTAGCCAACTCTCGTCACCCTAATCAACTCATTACTCAAACACGACAAATAGCTTTCGTCTCTTGCCGCAAATAAGATCATGCATTACTATCAGAATTTGTCTACGCTCACAACTCTCTATAGGTAGCCTTCGTCTCCTATAACGATTCGCTCGTATCCCTTCTAGGTCAGGTAATCCGATAAAACACTCTCGTGGCTCCAGTTAAACCTAAGATCAGTTTCTAAGTGGCTAGCAAAAAACAAAAAACATGCATTAAGAACAAGAATGAACGAAGGACTTCTAGAAGATTATAAACCCTAAAACTAACAATTCATCAGATAAAGACATGAGATTCCCTTTAAAAAATCCCTTTACAACCCAACTGGGAAATTACTCAGACATAGCTAAGTTTAACATCACAAAAGTATAAAGGTTGCCGTAAATTGAAATAGAGAAAAGTAAAGGAATGAAATACGATATGAAGAAGGAGATGCGATGGTACCCCTCTTGGTGGCTCCTCTTCGTGGGCGGCTACTCTCTAAAGCTCTTGGTGAAAATCGGCTGACTTGGGCACACCCTCTCTGAATGACCTAAAAGAGATATATATATATATAGTGTATGGAGTCTTCGGGAATGACTAGGATTCGCAGGAATAATGACGAGAACGTCTTGGGCTTTAAAATGGGCTTTTGAGGCATGGAAATAGGCTTTCCGCGGTCTATAAAGTCGCAGCCGCGGTGGATGGTCTTCCGGCCGCGGGTGGGAACTTCCTCGACTTCCAGACTGTGTTGATTCGCCTTCAGTGCAACGAGCATAAATGGAGATCTAACAGTTAGATTGCTTTGCATTGGAAATCTGGTTGACTTTTCTATCTTGTGTCCACATTTGGGGATGATCAGACGGTGGGAAGGTGTTCATTTGTTATCAAACTTCCAACGGCTTAAATTTATCCAAAATTGTATTTTTATTCCAAAATGCATTCTTTTTGTATAAATATCTTGAAAACTCTTTTAAAATTTTAAAATATGGAAATCACTTTAAAACCATTGAAAACTAAGTTAAAACACCTGAATAAGTTCTTAAAGTCATCCATAAAAGTTCGAAATATGGTGTTATCAATATTTCTAATAATTATCTTATTGAATTAGATTTTATATTATAATTTTCAGGTTATAAATAAGGCGTTTACAATTTTATTCAGTTTTGGTATTTGATTTCGATATTGTGGCGAGGTTAATCATTTTCCTAATATTGGTGATATTTCCATCATGGATTCAGAATGGTAAAAAGAACGGTTTGTTCAAATTTGAAAAATTAACAAGGATTACAATTAACAAAACAATTGATATTGTCAATGATCCCACTGCTTCAAATATTATTTGTTCACAATCATTTGAATCAAAGTGTTTGTATATTAAGTATCAACCAAAAAAAAATCTTGTTGTGTTATTTCCATTCATAATAATTCTTTCCAATATTATGATGCTTAGTATTTATATATATACTAGGATACTGGCCCGCACGCATGTGCAGGCTTGAATGTTTTTTAAAATTTTAATTTTTTTGGGTATATTGTTAAGTTTCTGGGTCGAGTGTTATAATATTGATATTTGACAGTGTGTGTGGGTAAAATGTTACTAATTTTGGGCTGAATGGTATGTTATTAGTATAAGAATTGGATTGTGTCTTACAATTGGCTCATGTTTGTAATTATAAATTCTAAGTAATTATAATTAGGTATGTATAATGAAGAAAGTGCAGATAAAGAATACATGTAATTATGAATACATACATTAATTTTATGTTCGTAAGTTATTCATCAAAATGTGACATATATGAACATATTTTATAGATTTTATGTGAAGATGTATTCATTTATTTCGAATTGTTCTTCATTTGGAAATTGTGATAAATCAGTCAAATGTTATTTAATATGTTTTAATTATAAAGGACTTTTGGGAAATATGAAACACATCGAAGAAAAATGAGGAGTCACTCTGTACGAATTCTATAAATATACACCATAAGAGAATTTTGATCAACTAACCAAGCAAAAAATTACTCACTCAGACAAAACTCATACTACAATTATTCTTCTCATGTGATCCTCACACAGACGTACAAAAAATATGTTTATATGAAAGAAAAATACACGTTTTTCTACATAATATTTTTTGTGCATCTGTGGAGAATCACATCAGAATAAGTAATTTTATTCATTGTGTTGCCATAGAGTTATTGTAATTATATTACTTCTGAAATCTCACTTTCGACAAGAAGTATACTGTTAGTACTTTATACCAAATTCTGGATAGAGTAGAAATACAAGTAATTTTGAACAGTAGGTAATGAGAAATGTATACCGTTTTCCATAAGTTTTTGTTATTGTTGATTTTTTATTATTCACTAGAAGTTTTAGGAAAAATTGTCCTTGCTTATGTAGGAAATTGTTACTTACATCGAATGCGATCTAATATTGTGCAATTATCTAAAATAACAACAAATCGCATTTTTCTATATTATGTATTTCATTTAAATATGAAATTTAAAAAGTTGATCAATTTTATTAGAGATTTCCAAAATTTGAGATATATTTTATCTTATTAACAACTAAGTTACGATTAATTCGCATCAACAATACATTAAACTTACAATTATAACAGTTTATTAACTAAATTATGAATTATAAGTTAATGTATATTTAATGAAATGTTAATTGGTTGACTGTTGTAATGATTATGTAATATATAACGATGGAAAATGTAGTATTTAGTAGATGATTTCCTTACTATTTCATATATTCAACATAAAAAGTAATTTAAAAAATTAAGACGATGAAAAACAACAAAATGAAAGTAACTTATTGAAATAAAGATTCAGCATGCAATTTTATAACTAATCTTAAGAAAAACATATAAATCTAATTGACCGGGAATAAGCCCATTGCATAGCAAACTTCTCTGAAGGTGTGTATACAACACCATTAACTGTTCGGATATCTTCATAACTGCGAGGACTTCTAATGATATTCAACAGACAACCCAAATAAAAAATTTCCCCATCATAAATTGAATACTGTTGAAGAATAGTTGGATTTCCTGAACCTTTCACCCGTGGCCTCCACTCATGCAATGTGGTATTCCAGACAAATTGATGAGATAATTCAGTGTAGAGCATGAATCTGGCAGTTGGATATATCTTTTTACACTCCATCCAAGCAATAAATTTTGTATTTTTCATTAGTTTGTCCACCTTGTTTCACTTGGGAGAATTTGTTCTTGGTAGATGAAATTGAATAATTTCTGAAAACAATCACAAGAACTTGTTAAAACAGTTAAAAGAAAACAAATAATGTATGATAAGAAGTTATAAAGGGTAAGTCTCTATAGTTCTATACCAAGGATTCTTAATAGAATAAAGTTGGACGCAGAAGGCTTACCTATCATGTTCATAGCAGTAGAAATGGAGAATATTGAGAATTTTTGTTCAGTGTAACAAATGAAGTTGCAGTTCACAAAAGTATGATGTGAATATATAGATGGATTAAATAGGGCATACACGAATATACGAATAAGTTAAAGATGCAATATACATCTCGTTATAGAAAGTAACAACAATATATCAATATCCTTCATATTATATTTTTAAAAATCCAGAATATATGTAATTGCTTCATAAGAATATTAGTTCGAAATTATCGGAGCACAATATTATGTTACAATATATTGCGGTTTAAATCAAACTGTAAAGAGGAAAATCCAAATTTTAAAACATTTTTGTATGAGACAAGTTATGTGAATTGGACGAAGAAGACTTGTGTAAATATTATGTCCATTTATCAAAAGCGAAAGTGAAAAAGTCAAACAGGTTGGTTGAAACAGTATTCCCAAGAAAACATAGAAATATGGTGACATTGAATATTTTTTAACTACCCTATCCTATATAAAATATGAGGTAGCTTCTATTATAAAAATACTTATAAAATTTACTCTGCAACCCTAAACGCGATTAGAAAAAAATGGAGAATCACCAAGAAAAACATTATGATGAAAACGGATTAGTAAAAATGAATCCACCACCATTGAACATGAGATTTGGTGTGGAAGAAACACCATCACCTCCTCCAATTTCTGAATCAGAGATGAAGCAAAATAATATGTGGGAAGAGATGAATGACTTTCTGAGCAAATCAACTACGAAAGCCATCGAGGTTCCTTCTGAGGTGATTTAAACTTTAAATTATTCTGTTTTATTGATGATTTTTGTATTATTGGATGTTCATATCAATATGTAATATCTGCAGCTTGATGAAGAAAAATCGACTGATGATCCAAAGGAACGTTGCAAGAACGGAAAACACGATCTCCATCTAGATCTGGAGGTAGGTTTGAAATGTATAGAATGCGGCTTCGTTAAGACAGAAATCCGCTACCTAGATATATCTATGTGGGTAAGCTGTTAATATTCCATTAATACATTGATTTGTTTAACTAATATGTTTGAAGTTAACTACGTAATATGTTTTTGAATATTGTAGGCACATAAGAATAAACGTGGAAGGCGAAACTTCGAAGTTTAGCTAATATTATCTCTGTTTTTTTGTACCTTAATTATCTTCAATAAAATAAAAATAATTTTTCTCCCACTTCACTTTCTCATATATGTGTATTGATTCGTAAGATTATAAGCTCATCTGCTACATTCATTATAATCCACAAACATTAAAACATAGGCAACAGAATATAATATTTTACACTCAACTCCAAAGGTAATGAGAAAAGCTTAACAGTAGTTGTCAGCACTGAAATACAAACGTCAATCGGAATTAATTTAAAATTACTCTTACACGTAAAGTTGTTAATAGATCAATAGTGCGCATTGGACAAAAAAAAATCAATACTGAGCAAACGTTGTTAATTACGTAAGAAACGTTATAGTTGCATCGCGTGGCATAATTATAAATAAGGAAACTCATAAAGGATCGTAATAAATGTAATTTCCAAGTCTACCGTAACAAATTAGTATAGTAATAAATTTGGCATAATATGAAAAATGGCCGTTAAAATATTGTAGTTGTATAATTTGGCAATATGTTATTATTATGGAAATGTGAAATATTGGATGGAAGAAAATGTCTATAAAGGAAGTAACATTTCTAAATTCAAATGAATTCTATATATATATGATATATGTTATATCCAAAACTATACATATATACATGTAAAATATATAAACAATAAATACAATGATATTAAAGGACACAAGTAAAATGGTAATTAAACATTGCCATAAATAAATACTAAATATTTCATTACAAATATACAAAAGTAGGTTCAAATATATCCCAGTTTTATGGGTAAATATTACATAATGTTTGAACGTTTAATAGTTGGTATTAAAATATAAGTAGAGGGATTAAAGTTATGGCCAGCTTGGATCTCCATGGATATCGGTAAAAGGAAGCCTGACATAAAATAATTTCAAGTTAACAATCGAAAAAAGAATAAAATAACCCATATAACTTATTATATACATTAATACCAATTAGAAAATTACCAGTCAAGAAAATCAGAAACCTCTTTTATGTGAGGATTGAAAAGTATTTCAGAATGGTCTCCAGCATTTCTTATGCGATGTCTCCCTGTATGATTTAGAAATATAAAGGGAAGAAATGTTAGAAGCCAAATTAACATATAAACAAAGTCGAAATGAATGTTCTCACTCGATTATAAAATTTTATTATTAACCTTCGAAATCATAGGTCAGACGAAACATGCGCAAAGTCAAGACTGTTTCATAAGTCTTCCCACTTCTTCCAGAAATCCAGAGCAGTCTTTCCAATGAGTTCGATATCCATATCATTATAACTAAACCAAAAATTATATTACAACAACATTAACTAAAATATAAATACTCTGAATTATAAGAAAAAAGATTGGCCTTTACATATATAGATGATAATATAAAATGTCTTACTTCATGTCCCTTATCTGAATGTCCAATTTGTGAGAAGGTCCAAAAATCATCTCGTATGGGTCATCAATGTCAGTACTTAGATCATCATCAACATAGATGATTACGCCGATCAAATCTACCAAGAAACATTTTCATTACACAATATTTATAACCCTATATATTAAATTGAATAAAGGTGAGAAGCCTAACCGATAGAGTACTCAGTAGGGAAATTCCCTCGAATAATGGCATCAAATGGCATAAAATCAATCATATGCTTAGAATTGACTTGAAACGTCTTGTCTACAACAGTATCGGCGTTCATGTTGATGAAGTGGTAGTTTATAGTATTTCTGAAATATCTGAACGCATTGACAACGTTGAAGAATTTGACATAATTCCATTCTCCTTCTTTAAACTTTGGACCGAGGGAAGAAATAAGATCCTGATCTATAGATGCCTCTATATTGTAACCCTAAATTCGTGAACCAAATAATCATTTCAGAGATTCATGTGTTTAAATGTTCATAACATGCAACAGAATTAAAAATTTTCAAAATATGAACTTACATTTTCGTCACCGAGGATAAGATGCAATTCCTGGCGATGATTACTGTAGTTGAATTTTTCCCAAACTCGTAGAACTTTTATAAGGATTCTTGAGTCAGATTTTGTGGGAGAAAGATACTCAAGGGCACAATAGCGAGTCATGTTTGAGGAAAGTGGTTGTTTTCTGGGACTTTAGGTTTGTTTTTAGTTAAGATGACGAGAAGTTTTTCTACTTGGTCCTTTTATATGTATAGGAAAACAATAGAAAGTATAGGGTTTGAAAGGATGTGTCGTTTTGTAAAATCCGAATAAATAGCAACCTTTGACATTTATTACATTAAGTGACTTACGAACAAACCAAAATGGTTACATTCAATTCATTGGTATATTTAACTTTTATATTGATTAAATATATATAGTAAAATATGTAAATATGGTAGGAAAATGCCATATCTTGTACTGACTACTTCTTTTTAATTAAGTCAATTACTTCATTTCATTAATTACAAATCATGAATGAGAGTACAATACCGGAATTTATGTACTCTATTTTTTAATACAGACACAAATCACGGACCATCCAAATTTTGAATATCATTGTTATTTTTTGTAATCAAAGAAATAGAGTACGATTCTCGACAATATACCCAAAAAATGTAATTGTTATTTAGAAAATATAAAATATTTTCATTGGATAAGTTATCTCAATCAGAATAATTTAAAAGTATGGTATAACACTATAAAAATAAGAAAAAAGGAACAACAACTTCTTTTACTGAGACTGGTCTTCATATTGATCGTGGACCGGAGGAAAATCATTTGAAGATGCAACCTGAAATAATATTAGGATTTTTTTATCATTATAAGCGTTATGTCAATATAAGAAATATAACTATCATATATTTAGAAAGATTATATTATAGGATACAATATCAAAGATGGAATAAACATACGTCAACCTTGCACTTTCCACTTCTGGGGTAGGAGGATCCTCGAGAATATCAGATATGAATCTTTCCGATTCAACTATCCATTCATCTATATACATAGACATACTCACTATTTGGAAAAAATATATATGTAAAACTTGTAATTCATTAAAAATATCAAATAATGAGGTAGATAGTTACCTCTCCATCTAGTGAAAGAGAAAAATCGCAATACAATAATATGCCTAGAAGACCTTTCACGATTCGTCCAAAGATCTTCAAATTTTCTTGCCAAGTTATCCCAAGCAATACATTTCAAAGTTCCTCCACTGTATATTTAAATTATTTAGAACATTATTATTATACTTTAAAATTTATAAAAAATATACAAATAACAGATGTTCTAAGAATAAGTTGTACAGACCTAAAATCTTGAATTTTAAACGAATAAGTGGACGTTCCGTGGGTGTGCCCGATGTATCGGACATAAGAACTCCTAACTGAAGTTTCTGAACAAATGTGACAACGCCGAGAAGATCAACTGCAACAATAAAGGACTGTCTTTAAATACATGTTGGAGTTCCTTAGATGAACGATTTAAAAAAAAATGTTGTAAGAAACATACCAAGATATCTATCTGTATAAATAAATCTATATAAAATATTCATGAAGGCACAAAAAGAGTATATTCCTCTTGAAGACTTTGGATCGGTTTTCTCAACAATGGTATCTTCGAGGAAATGTATATGATAGTTGTTTAATGATATACTTGGATGAATCACTCTGTCAGTAACTTCAAAATTACCAAGAAAAACCCAATCTCCTTCAACCAATTCATACTCGAATTTGTCCATAATATCATATTGAATAGTAGACAGGATGCGATTGCCCTACACAATTTATAAAAATAAATAATTTAGGAAAACATTCCTAAAACATATGTTTGATAAATCTTTTCAAACTTGAAAAACTTACAAATTCATCCGCAAGAACTAACATCCGATTAGGTCGATCGAAGAGAGTATAATCATAATAATCTCTTAGTGTCTGAAAACAAATACGATATCCGCCGTTTGAAATCTGAAGATCGGAAAGTCTTTCACAAGGAGACATTCTTTGTTTTAATAATTTTATAAAGATGGAAGATGAAAGAGAATAAGGAAATGAATAGTTTTCTATGTGATGGAGTAAAACGGTTACTGTTTTAATGTCGTCTTAATTGAAACTCTCGTGTAAATTTATGCCAGTTGGTTGGAAATAAAAAATCACAAATTAAAGTTTTAAAAAAAATATAATTAGGGAAAAACAATCTAGGACAACATTAAAGTTCCACGATTAAATAAAATACGCCAAAAGATTCCACAAAAACCGCAAACAAAATAAGGAATAGAGTTCAAACGTTATCCACCCATTAGACAAATTGGTTATAAATATCAAAAGCAATAATCAATCACCAGCAATGCATTTCTGCAATAAGTTCATTACGATGTCTTGCTTCTTCATAACTTCATTGGGATCTCTTGCTTCGGTCGCTTTTTGTTAACAGATCTTTCACCTACATCCAAATAGTCGGGACTCTTAATTACCTTCTTAGAATAAGGAGTGAGTGAAGATCCAGACGATGGATTCTCAAGTTCATCTGAACTCGTAAGCATCAACGGTTGCTGGAGACATAGGTACATTGTTGATGTCTTAATTTAACTAAACGATGAAAAAAGTGAGCTTTAGAAGTTTTTAAAAGTTTATCATATATTACCTCTGATTGAGAATCCCACTCAGTTATAATGTCGACATCTTGAGACCATAGTTCTACTATATACGGAGACTGGCTTCCTTTTGTATGTTCTTCTGAAATTGTTATTTTGAAAAGCATCCTCATAGTTAGGAGCTTTGTCAAGCCATCAGGGAGCCCTCTTGGTAAATCATGTGCATCATTATATATAATGGATTAATATTGTTTAAGAAAATGTAAATATTGCATAATGTATACAATTATTACACAAATAACCTCATCATTTTGTTCCATTATTGACTCAGCTGAATGACCTAACAACCTTTGAGCAGTGTCATCAAACATAAGGAGGCGGACATCGACGTCTGAATCATCAATTACAAATAATACATTATAGTACCTACATTGTTTGAAAGATAATAGAAGAATGAGTTATTTAAAAATTACAATCATAAACATGTAATGTAGTGCCGGAATAAATGTATGATCAGACGAATCAATGTAATAAAATAAGGCGAACTTTTATCCAGTCAATCAAAGAAAGTCAATATTTATAATTCTGCTATATATGCTAGATATATTACCTAAGAAATACTTAATAAGTAATGTTTTCTTAACTTTATGGGACAAATCATTGTATTACCTTGCGACAATGGTATCATATGAATAAATATCACCACAATTCTTGCAATTGAAAAGAAGAATCCTCTTATCGTAATCTTCATCATCAGACATAATTCCATGCTCTAAAACTTTGATGTTGCAAGGTTTGCATGCCCAATAATACCACAGCTTTGAAGTGTCAACGTCTTTGACCGTAACGCATGTGACAATCTTGCCAGACTATAACAAAACCATTAATATGTATATAGTTAAATGTAAATATATTTATACCATTTTCAAAATATATAGCTCATACCACTTTTGTATCACGAATTCCAGCTATCGTCTGCCTCCTATTTTTCAAACCTAAGAATTTTTCATGGTAGTCAATAGCACCACCCCAAAAAGTCGAATAACTCTGTTCCGCATGCACAATCATTTGATTGTTTTTTGACAACCTACAAAAACGTAAACAATAATTATATAATTTCTACAATTTTAAAATGATTTTAAATTGTCACATAACATACTTTTCTCTGAAGTCTTTCATGATCTTGAAGTCAAGATCAAACAGAATTTTGGTGGAGTTAAAAGTGTTTGATATTGAAATGTCACTTATACTCGGAAAACATAAAAAAGAATAATTAACAAAATAATCCAAACTCAATCTCTACAAACTGTATATATATGAATAGGGGATATCGTGATCTAACCTTTGTACTCTTTTATACAGACAAATCGCATTACACACACAACAATAGCAGCCATATGTTTATTAGTGTACTCAACAGTTGCTTTAGCATATTGTCCCCATAGTGTACATTTCAGTTGGACATCGCTTCATCAGTAAACATATTAGCGTTTAATTTTTTAAAATATTGTTATGTTTATTTTGGTATGATATCATAACTACTTACTTGGTATCCCGAAGTGTTATCATTAATTTCTCGCTGATCCAACTTTTTCTTTTAGTTTTTATAACTTCCATACTCCCAACGGTGACAATTTGTCCAATGACATTTTCAAGAAAAAATATTTGTATACAATGTTAAATATGTACATTATTATAATATAAATTTCATAATCAAGATGATGACATACCGATGAGGACGTTTTTGTCGAGTTTGTCTTCCTTGATTGACTTGAAATCAGACAAATATTTCTCTGGCAAATCTGATGGAAAATCTTAATCTCCTTAGCACGGGTTGTCCTGCACAAAGCGATCTTATGGTAATGGAGTCGTCCTAAAATCATCATAGTATTCTTTAATTATGAAGCAATTAATAGAAAGTGATTTTCCTTCTATAAGGATCCCTTTATGTTTTGCGATCAATTCTTCGTCAACAGTAGCGTGAATCCTAGTGTCCTGTGAATCACACGTAAATAGTATTACTATATAATCTATAGATTACTTAAAATAAGAATAAAAAAAATACATAAGATCGCATACAAACCTCTTCGTCAACCAATACCATTTCTATAACAAAGCTAGACTGCCTATTCTTGACTTTCCAAAGTGAAAATATAGTAGCTCTAACTTTCTGAACTTCACTTGATTGATCTAATTTGGCAAATGGAACTATAACAGCTTAACGTCTGCGGACTAAAACCATTTTAGTGAATGAGAATGGTAGAGTTTTAGGGTTTACGATAGGTGGTATATATAGGGAGAGGAAGTGAATGAAAACATTTTAAAAATGATGTTAGGCGGGATTTCAATTATTTTGAGAAAGAGAATGAAATGAAGAATATGGATATTCGGAATGTGCGTAGAAGTAGGTATTGTTGCGGGAATATTTGAGAATCAATATTCAAATTGATTTAATTGCCAAAATTGATGTCTAGTATTAAACTGTAACATAAATTCTTGTTTCTTTTTGAAAAATTAAGATTTCTGTATATTTTGTTACATTAACTCCGGTAAATCCTGCTAATAGTTAATGTAATCTTCCATTTTGGGAATCATTTTTATTTTCTTACACGGAAAAGTTTTTAAAAATCAATAATTTCAATAAATTCAGAAATGGGCTTCTCAGACGTATAAGGCCAAAGAGTGTTTTTAAAATACAGATAATTGGGTCGGGTCGGGTATAAAGATCCGCGTGTTTATCCGTTTATGATTTTCTATTCTTTTGTTTTTTTTTTAAATAAGAAAAACTTGGACAGAATTTACACATCAGCATCATCATCCAATGAAATTGCGCAGAGCTAGCGACATTGCCATGTCACATTTGACGTGGAATAAACGTCATCATTGACGTTGGCAAGGAAGCTTTTCTAAGCCAATCAAATTAAAACAAATCAGATTTTTTCATTAAACTACATTCTCATTTAATATATAGGATATATATATATATATACAATACGTACCAGCTTTCTAAATTTTCTAAAAACCCACTTTAAATTTCCAAGTGTTATTGTTCCAAAAAATTACAATTAATAACCAACAATAATTCACTAATTAAGAGAATAACCATATAAGAAAGATGGTTACTATATTCTATGTATAATATATAATATATACTACTATACCTTTGAACATCTTCACTCTCTCTCCTACAGATTCTCTAACTCTCACACAAACAATAACCAACAATAATTCAACTATACTCACGCAAACGTATAAATCTTTTCATAAATCTCTCATCTCTCTCTCTTCTACATATTCTTTACCTCACTAATTCCTCGCTGCTGCAAACTTGTCGCCACTGCTGTATCGACAACCTCACACAAATATTTTTTTTTGGTGCAGCTTCTCTTGCCGACTCAATACCAATAGTCCACTATTAAGCCTCTTTTACCGAATCCACATGGAATCTCATCAGAAATTAACTTAAGAGAAGTCAATATGTGTTTTCCACATCAAAACCATATCAAAGAGTACCCAGATTCAAAAAAACCAATGCGATCAATTTGGACCTTTACTTTTCTCTCCTTGTCAGTTTCACCTCTTTTTCAAATACGTAATCGCCAGCAGAGTCTGTTTTTGGTGGAGTGTGAGTTTTCATCTTCACTCTTTTGTAAATGTGTATGGAAGATCTAATTCTTTATTGAATGCCTCTATTTTAAAAAAAAATTAACATTGGAGTTGACGGTAACAGATCATTCAGATTGGCTGTTCTCTTGTCTCGTCACTTTTCTTCTCTTCCAGCGTCTTGTTTGTTTGAAAGTGTAGAACGTCTATTTTTATAAATTTGATTTTAACAAAAAATTTGATAAAAATAACAAAATATATAGAAAATATATATAAAATATCTCATTATATTAATTTTTCTCCTTTAATGTACTCATGTCCTTTCGCAGTCTATTACACTTATCAAATTCATACTCAGTTGGAGATGAATGTAACATTGTAAATAATGAGTTAATATATAGATGAGCAAAATGCACAGAAGCTTCTATATTTTTTTATAGACAGTATCTATTTATAAATTGTTCAATTTGTTATCTCTTTTATGTTTTTTTTTAGTAGTCATGCTATATTATTGATAAAAATAGATTTTTTATGTTATTAGTATCTTTATTGACGTATGAAAAAAAATTGGGATTTGTTTTTCCAAATTAAAATTATGTTAGATGTGAAATCAAATCAATGTTTTTTTTGGTACTAAAATATGATTTAAACAGTTAACAGTATATAAGTTATGCAAAAAAAAAAACATTTGCGGAGTCAAAATAAATATAATAGATTGTCTATTCTTTCTTACTAACCTCTGTTATGTTTGTTTGTATTTACAAGTTGTTAGTATACTGTTAGCCAGTAATTTTCTAAAATTTAACAGAAAATCTTTCATTTCAGGTGTTTGAAGTGATTTTTTTTTTCGATTGTCACAGCCGGTTAAGTTATTTTTTTTGCAGTAAAATGTTTACAATATTCTTATTACAATATTATATCTTCGCATTACTTTTTGCCTAATTTAGTAGGTATACGAACAAGTTAGTAGTCAATCTTCATGATAAACTTTCCAATATATTATATTTTGAACGTAATAGTAAGTTGTGAAGAGACTCGAAGAAATAAACTAACTACATGTAACTTAGAAAAGTATTAATTACAATATATTGGCAATGTAATCACGTATGAGGAATTGAGGATGCAGATTGACTACAAAAACTTCAACATAGTTACTATCATTTAGTAAAGTATATGCACATTTAGAGAGATTTAAAACATATTTACAAAATTACCAAAGTTACTTCCATTCTCTCCTATAAATACACCCACATTCTCATTAGTATTAATCATCAATAAAAAGTAAAAGAGAGAGTATCATTAAAAAGAGATAAACAAAAAAAAAAAAACATGAAACTCTTAGAAATAATGATATGTACAAATGTTTTGTTGATAACAATGGCGATATGGTTCGTGCCCATCAGTTACGGTCATGGAGCCGAGGCCCCGATGGTTGGTGATGTAGCCAACTCACCTGGAAGTGGAACCAATGGACTCGACCCTACTTGGTATGACGCACGAGCCACATTTTACGGTGATATCCATGGTGGAGGCACTCAGCGTAAGTCTTCAATTGCCAATATTTTATTCGAATTTAATTATTGAGATAATGTAATTCATTTGGAGCTTGTTTGAAATATCTAAAATTCTTAAGGCGTAATTCATTTGGAGGAGCAAAACATTATACTATAATTATCATATACTTCTGTTCCATCTTTTTTTTTATCGTACACTCACTTTTTTTCATTGTAAATTCAATAGAGGGAGCTTGTGGATACGGTGACCTAAACAAACAAGGCTATGGTCTAGCCACGGCGGCGTTGAGCCAGGCGCTTTTCAATGACGGGTACACGTGTGGGGCTTGTTTCGAGATCATGTGCACGAATGATCCAAAATGGTGTTTGCCCGGATCCATCAAGATTACAGCTACAAATTTCTGTCCAGCAAACTACACCAAGACGACAGGCGTATGGTGCAATCCACCACAGAAACACTTTGACCTCTCCTTACCAATATTCCTCAAGATCGCACAATACGAAGCTGGGGTTGTCCCGGTTAAATACAGGCGTATTCCTTGCGCAAAAACCGGCGGTGTCAAGTTCGAAACCAAAGGAAACCCTAATTTCTTAATGATCTTGCCGTACAATGTAGGAGGAGCCGGAGATATCAAGGCCATGCAGATTAAAGGAAGCGGAACTGGATGGATAACCATGAAGAAGAATTGGGGACAGAACTGGGTCACTGATGTTGTGTTAACCGGACAAGGCTTATCGTTTAGGGTTGTGATGAGTGATGGGATTAGTAAGGATTTTATTAATGTGGTACAAAAAAATTGGGGATTTGATCAGACTTTTGATGGGAAGATTAACTTTTAGGAGAATGATTTGAGTTTTGCTAGCTAAGTGACTTAGCCAAGTCATACTGCTAGATGAATAAAAGAATTAACAGATGTATTGAGTTCAAAAGTTATAATAATAATAAAAATATTTCAAAAATAAATGAAGTTCTCTTTAATTTTCCATAGTTTAACTCATGAATTTGGATTCAACTTCAAAGTAAAGATTTAACGAGAGCCTTGAGCCTGAGGACCAAGATTATAAATAAGGCGTTTAAATTTTTATTCAGTTTTGGTATTTGATTTTAATATAGTGGTGAGGTTTTTCATTTTTCCCTATATTGGTAGTTCCATATATCATCGGATTGACGATCATAAAAAGAACAGTTTTTTCCCATTTGAAAAATTAACAAGGATTCCAATTAACAATACAATTAATATTGTCAACGATCCCACTGCTTCAAATATTATTTGTTCACAATCATTTGAATCAAAGAGTGTGTATTTGAAGTATATAAAAAAAAAACTCCTGTTGTGTTATTTCCTTTCATAATAAATCATTCCAATATTATGATTAAAGTTGGGTATTCGGGTATTCGATTTGGTTCCGGATAGGAGTCGATCGGTTCCGGATATTTCGGGTAGAGATGTTTAGGATCTATATAGATATCGATATTTTCGATTCGGTTTTTTTCGATACTATTCGGTTCTGGATCGGTTCGGTTCCAAAATTTCTAAACCGATAGATATCCAAAATTTGTTTTATCTTAACTTGTTTGAATATTTATTATATTTGAATACTCGAAATAGACTCAAATACCCAAAAATATACTCGAAAACTCGAAAATATATCAGAAAATTCAAAAGTTATACCCAAAAATCTAAAAATATATCTGAATACTGTAAAGAAAATATATAAATACCAAACATATATTTAAAACCTCATAATATATTTAATTTTTTAAAAATATACAATTATATTTTAGGTAATTCAGATATCTGATCTGATATCGGTTTGGTTTCGGATTTACCCGATATCCACGGGTATCAATGAGGAGTAATCATCGGACATTTTTATAAGTTTTGGTTTGGGTTTGATACCTCTATTTCAGTTTGGTTCTGGTTTGGATATTCGGGTTTTTTGCCCATGCCTTATGATGCTTAGTATTTATATATGTAGCCAATATGTACCAACTTTCTTAACTTTCTAAAAACCCACTTTCATATTTCCAACCGTTATTGCTTTGGCGTACTCGTTTTTTCTCAAACATCTAGGTACTCTAGTTGCGGCTTTATTTTAACTTAAGAGAGAAAATATCAACAGACTCGGTTGCCCGAAAAACACATTAACAAGGTCATTAGACCATGGAAATGCATATACCTAACAATTTTTTTCGTATTTTGTTGTTACAATGTGTATTTACAAGTTGTTAATATACTATTAGCTAGGTAATTTTTTAAATTTTTACGGAAAAACTTTCATTTCAAGTGTTAAAAGTGATTTTTTTCGATTGTCACAGCCGGTTAATTATTTAGGCAGTAAAATTTTTACAATATTCTTATTACAATATTATATCTTTGCATTACTTCTTGTTTAATTAAGTAGGTGTACGAACATGTTTGTAGTCAATATTCATGATAAACATTCCAATATATTATATTTTGAACGTAATGGTAAGATGTGAAGAGACTCAAAGAAATACTAAACTAACTACATGTAACATAGAAAAGTATTAATTACAACTAGGAGAGAACCCGTGCATATGCGCAGATCTTGTTTTAATTTATATTTTAAATAATACATTTTTAGAATTTGTATTGAATTTTATTTTTACCAGCAATGTTTTTTTCGTTTAAAATATTTATATTTTCCGATTTCTTCTAGATGATAAATTATTTGTAATCTCTTCCACACCGGTTGTACCAAATAATCCAATTTTTCTCCTACGGTAATGAGGAACTAAAGATCTACTATTTTAATTTATATATAAAAACGTAATAGCTCATAGAAAAATTTACCATTTTGAGTTTTTTTGGTTATATATATTTTATTGATTAAATCTTTTTAAAAATTACTAAAAAACTTTGTATGACATTTTTATGTATCCATTTTTTTTACTATTATTTTTTAATAATTTTTATCTCTTTAATCATTTATTGAATATTTTTGTGTGTTATAATTTTATTAGTTAGAGTTTTATATAAGATTATTTAAAACTTCTTAACTTATTCAGTCTGATAATTTTTTTCACTTTCATAAAAATTTAATTATACTTTTAGTTTGAAAATGTAGTTTAAATCACTTGGAAAGAAGAAATGGAATGATGTATTTCGAAAAATCTTATATTATATAATATTATAAGTTTTGATATATTTAAAATAAATTTGAATTTATTTATTTAAATACATTTGTTATACATATTAATATTTATTAATGTTTTTTAATGTTTTTTTTTTAAATATGATTAATTGTGTATTTCATTAAGATTTTAAATGGATAGGTGGCATTTTCTCCAGTGCTGATGTGACAAACAGCTGGAAAAAGTTGGCCAAGTTTTATATATAATATATATTGGCAATATAATCACTTATGAGGATGCAGATTGACCACAAAACTTCAACACAGTTTTTATCATTTAGTAAAGTATATGCACATTTGGAGAGATTTAAAAACATGTTACATAATTACCAAAGTTAGTCCCATTCTCTCCTATAAATATACCCACATTCTCATTAGCATTTATCATCAATAAAAAGTAAGTAAGAAAGTATCATTAAAAAGAGATAAACAAAAAAAAAACATGAAACTCTTAGAAATAATGATATGTACAACTGTTTTGTTAATAACATTGGCGATATGGTTCGTGCCCATCAGTTAAGGTCATGGAGCCGAGCCCCAATTGATTGGTGATGTAGCCAACTCACCTGGAACCGATGGACTCGACCCTACTTAGTATGACGCACGAGCCATGTTGCAGGCACGTCTTCAATTACCAATATTTTTTCGAATTTAATTATTGAGATAATGTAATTCATTTGGAGCTTGTTTGAAATTTCTAAAGTTCTTAAACCGTAAAATTCATTTGGAGGTGCAAAACATTATACTATAATTATCATATACTTCTGTTCATTTTTTTTTTTATCGTATACTCACTTTTCATAGTAAATTCAATAGAGGGAGCTTGTGGATACGGTGACCTAAACAAACAAGGCTATGGTCTAGCCACGACGGCGTTGAGCACGGGACTTTTCAATGACGGGTACACGTGTGGGGCTTGTTTCGAGATCATGTGCACGAATGACCCAAAATGGTGTTTGCCTGGATCGATCAAGATCACAGCAACAAATAAATGTCCAGCAAACTACACCAAGACTACAGACATTTGGTGCAACCCACCACAGAAACACTTTGGCCTCTCCCTACCAATATTCCTCAAGATCGCACAGTACAAAGCCGGGGTTGTCCCGGTTAGATACAGAAATATTCCTTGCGCAAAAACCGGTGGTGTCAAGTTTGAAACCTCAGGAAACCCTAATTTCTTAACAATCTTGTCGTACAATGTATGAGTTGTCGGTGATATTAAGGCCATGCATACAGATTAAAGGAAGGAGAACCGGGTGGCTTACGATGAGGAAGATTTGGGGACAGAACTGGGTCACTGATGTTGTGTTAACCGGGCTTATCTTTCAGGGTTGCGACGAGTGATGGAATTAGTAAGGATTTTATTAATGTGATACCACCTAATTGGGGATTTAATCAGACTTTTGATGGGAAGATTAACTTTTAGGAGGCATGATTTGAGTTTTACTAGCTAAGTGACTTAGCTTAAGTCTTACTGCTAAAAACATAAAAGAATTAACAGATGTATTTGAGTTCAAAAACTATAATAATAATAAATAAATAAAACATTTCAGAATATATTAAGTTCTCTTTAATTTTCCATGATTTAATTCATGCATTAGGTTTCAACTTCAAAGTAAAGGATTTAACCAGAGCTTTGAGTTATGGACCAAGATTACCCATTAAACGTAGCAAATGTTAATTCAATTTTTTGGGTCCTTGACATTTCCGGTTTTGGTTCGGTTGAAATTATTCAGTATTAATTTATCCTATGCAATCTTCAACAAAAAAAATTAACAAAAAATAATCAAACCAAAGTAAGTAATTTATTTTGATAGAGGACGGTGTATTTAGAGAAGAACAGAATTGAGTCAAACTATGTTTAAACAAAAAATATGACAAATGCTATAAAAGTATGACTACTAGACCAAAGTAATAAGAGCTTCTTGGGAAATAGGGTACTTTTAAGTTTTTAATTAGTTGAATGGGTGTGTTTTTGATATCAGGTGCAATCTTCAACATTTTTGAACAGTGGCTTTTTCATAATGACATTTCTACCCTTATTAGAGGAAAGGATGAGAGAGAAACCTCTGAGTGAAAATTTTGTTTTCTAACACGTACAACTCACTCTCAGTTATAAAACGCAGTCGTTTTTTGTACAAATGACGTTGTTGGGCTTTTGGGCTTGGGCATGTGTAGTTTTATAATAAAGGTAGTTTTATTTTCTCTTTCTTCTTTTTTGAGATTATTTTTTCCTTTAAATCAATTGTTATAAATTATTCATAATAATAAAACATTTAATAATTTATATATATATTAAAAATATAAAAAAAAATTTTTGTAATATATACAAATTTAAAAATATTCACCATTTGATATACAACTATCAAGTATTCATTTGAAAATATTCACGTGAAAATATTCATCCTTAGATATTCACGATTTGGTGTTCATTCATTTAGTGTACACGTAAATGTATTCACAATTTAGTGTACACTAATGTATACATAATGGTGTACACCAGTGTACACAGAAAGGTATTCACTGGTATTCACGACTTAGTATTCATTCATTTGGTGTACAACATTTGGTATTCACTCATATTCATAGGTATTCATTCATCTGGTGTACACATAAAGGTATTCACTATTTGGTATACACCCGAAAATATTCACTCAAAGGTATTCATCATTCATTTGGTTTACAACTATTACATATTCACAATTCAATATACATCTATTAAGTATTCATTCAATTGAATACCATAACTGAATACCTTCAATTGAATATCATGCCTAATGTATACAACTGAAGTATACGACTTTGAATGTTTGCAGTTTTTAAAATAGATTTTGGTTTTTGTTTTTCAAAAAATTATTTTTTATCCAATTATAATTTTGACAAAGTTGATTCCTTAGTTTTTAGGAAAACTAGTTTTTAAAATAACTTCCAATTTTCAAACAAAAACTAAAATCTACTATTTAGAAGTTTTATGTCGAGATTTTTTTGTTTAACAGTATATATATATATATATATATATATATATGATAAGTCTTAGCTCAATATATTTTGTACATAAAATCACCAGTTTCATATTATACACACAAAAAATCTAATAAATTAATTTTATTTTTTGAAAAATAATAGAAATTTATTAATAAATTAATATACTCAATTTAATAACTTTTAACACATGAATCAAATCTCATATGCATTTATGAGACAATGTGTTTGTTTTTTCTAACTTCATAACATAATCTATGTGCATTTTCATTTAAGTTCCTATTTATAAAATTTTGTGAGTTTGATATATTTATTTTATTAAGTTTTAAGTATATGATAAAATAAAATTAAAAGGTATAAAACATGCTTTTAATTATTTATTGTACACAAGAAAATATAGGAAATATATTTTCTGATTGAAAAAATATATATCTTTATTTTAGCAATTTTAAACACTTTAAACAAAACAAAAAGAGTTTAAATAAGAAAAGATATAAATCAAGATCATATATATATATATATATATGTATTATAAAGACAAAAACCAAAATGTAAACAATCCACCATTCAAGTTTTTTTAAACCAAAATCTACAGAAAAATCAAAAACTAAAATCTGAAAACCAAATACCTGAAGCCAAAAACCAAAAACTAAAAACTAAAAATCACTCAAACATTCATGACCTACATGTCTAATGTATACATAACTAAAATATATAACAAATTTTAAATATTATCTGTTTTAACAAAATTCAAATTTCAAAATGTGTAAAAAAAAATCAAAATATTTTTAAAATATATATTATTGTATTTTTTGTTATTTAAAATAATATATAAGAGTGAATAAATTAGAAGAAGAAGAAATCAAAAAGTGAAAAGAAAAAATAATATTTTTTAATAAAAATCTGTTTTTTTTTTTGCTCTCTCGGTACCTCTCTCTTCTCTTTACTTCTTTTGTTTTCTCTCTCTTCCTTTATTTTTGTTTTCTGTCATATTTATTCGAATTATTTGTTTTTTTAAATCAAAATGCATTGAAATGTAATAATAGATAATAGTAAAGGATGATATAGTTATTGACCACAAAAACTACCCAAAGACATTACCTTTTTAAAAACACACCCTTTCACCAAATTAAGAACTTAAAATTAAAACTATCCTTCCAGCCAATTTTCTCAAGTAATAATCAAACCAAAAGTAAGAAATTTACTTTTATAGAGGACGGTGTATTTAGAGAAGAAAAAAAAAATCACACTATGTTTAACCAAAAATTATGACAAATGCTGTAAAAGTATGACTACAAAACCAAAGTATGTTCTGTTTACAGAGTTACAAACCTGAGAGAGCTTTAATGGTATCAAAGAGTCTTTAAGCTTGTTTTCACTTCCAATCAAGCATATCAAGAAGCCACAAAACCTCTTCCTTAGTGTCAGCAACATCACAGAAATCCAATTGAATCCCGAAAACGTCTAGGAGCCCATCATTTATATCCTCAACTTCCATGAAAAGCAAAGAGACCCATGCTCGTATACCAGAGACAAAAGGGTAATAAGGAGACAAGTCAAGATACTCAAAAGCAAGGGCCCGGTACGATGAACGGTCGATATAGTCAAAGACAGACCGGTTTATTATCCGAGCAACCTTATTGGAATCATTCCTCCCCACAAGCATAGACACACTAACCGTCTGGTTTATAGGAATAGTGAATCTTGGCTCTGCGGGAACAATCATCTTGTAGTCAGGTTTCCCGAGATGATTCCTAAGAACTTGACTGATCCCTGACGGTAACGGTTTAATCCCGGTTTCCAGAGTAACACCAGGTATCAAACCGGAGAATACCAGTTTATCTTCTGACCAAATGTCGATGAAGAACTCCAAGTTTTCGAAGGATAGTCTTGGAGGAGGGAGAGAGCGGTTTAACCGCCGCTTGCTAAACGTTTGAAACATCTTGTAGTATGTTTCCATAGGAGGCTTGTGGCGTTTGCAAACCGAAGGCCATTTCTTGGCGCATTGACATTTCCAATAGAAATCATCACTTGCGATATCTCTCCATTGTTTGCATACACCCATGCAAGCTGCGAGATCTTCGCCTTCGAGCAATGGAAAAACATTCTTCAAGACTTCTTCAGAGAACATCTTCACGTTTGATCAACAACTACACACACACATACACAGTGACACAATTGGTTTAGTGGATCAACATTAGAGACAAAAAATCAGACTATTTCCTGAAAAAAAGGTGAAACTTTCAAGTTCTGAAAAGAGATTTGAGTTATGAATTTGACTTTCTGTAGTAAAAAAATGCATTCTTTCTAAATCATTTTCACCAACAAACTTTCAATTTCTGAGAAAGGGAAACTTCATGAAATATTTCAGAACAGAGCCTCACTTATTTGAGTTATGAATTTGACTCTCTGTAAGAAAAGCTTCATTCTTTAGAATCATTTTCATCAACAAAAACATTTAATTTCTGAAAAAGTGAAACTTCAGAAGATATATCAGAACAGTGTCTCACTGATTTGGGTTATTAATTTGACTATCTGTAAGAAAAAGTTTCATTCTTTATCCACAAAAACTTTCAATTTATGATCAGCCAAGCTAATTAGAACAAAGCCACACTGATTTGAGTTATTACTTTGACTTTCAGTAAGAAAAAAAAAATCATTCTTTTAGATCATCATTTTCATCAACAAAAAACTTTCAATTTCTGAGATAAAAAGTGAAACATCATGAAATATATCAGAACAGAGCCTCGCTGATTTGAGTTATGAATTTGACTTTCAGTAAGAAAAAAAAGTTCATTCTTTTAGATCCTTTTCATCAACAAAATTTTTTTAATTTCTGAAATAAAAAGTAAAACTTCATGAGATATATCAGAATTCAGAACAGAGCCTCACTGATTTGAGTTATTAATTTGACTTCCTGTAAGAGAAAATTCAATGTTTAACAACAAAGGCTTTCAATTTATGATCAGACAAGCTAATGGAACCAGTAACTATGATCTAACTATTTACCAAAAAACTATGATCTAACTATCTGATCATTTCCTAATTGTAATCGAATTGACGAGTTTTTTATATTTATCTCCGTAATTCATGATCCGTATGTAATTCGCTGAGATGAGCGAAGAGCGAACCGAGATACAAAACAACAATTTCAACACACTAGAGAAGTAGAAATCGATCGAATCCAATTGAATTTACTACGAGTAACATACTTTTAAAATGAGGATTCATCCGAAGAAGTTAATTCTCGATTGAAAATATCGAAACAGGACACGATCATCGGTCAAAAGAACGAAAACAAAAAACCAGAATCCCAAAGCTTCCATATCAATGATAACCAAATGAACTAACCTTTTATATGATTTGGGTGCCGAATATGGGATGGAATAGATACGATTCCACGAGAAAACGGAAGAAATTTCACAAATTGAACATTTTCTGGGAAATTAGGGGAAAGAGAAAGCAAGAAGAAGCATCTTCGTATTCGGTAGGCTGGAAAGAGAAGAAGAAAACTGAGAAATTAATAAATTAATTAATAAGAAACTTAAAGTAATTAAACGGGCTTTAGCCCAATAGATAAAGTAGCCCAAGTTCAATAACATAGGTTTTTTATATATTAACATAGCATCTCTTCACAATAATTGGAAGGGGTTATTGGGAGTTAGATTTATGAAGATTTTAGTTGATTTTAAAAATCATGAGATTTGTCAAATTTTTAAGAGTTTTGTTGGATTTGTAAAATTTAGAGAGAGTTCTATGGATTTAAACAATCTATTAAAAAAATTTTAATATGATAGATTTTGAGAATCCAAGAGATATAGGTAGTATTTTGAGAATCATGATTTATGAATTAAATTATAAAGAATCATTATGCCAATAACACTAGATTATAACAGAATCATAGAATCATTAAAATGCAGACTTTTGAATAACAATGGATTTTGATTAGATTATAAAAATCATCATATCAATAACAACTGATTTTTATAATCTCTAAATGAATAACAGAGGAATCTATTAAGAATGTAAAAATCCACAAACCAATAACTATAGAATCTTAAACTTTAAAAATCTTTATAAATCAACTCTCCAATAACACCTCCGGAGAGTAGTAAATGCGATCTTCTCTCTTCCCTTCGAGTAAGCGATCAATAACGTCTAACATTGATTTTATCACTATGCCCCTGTTTTTCCATATGTATGTACCTTTATATAAGCTCTTGTCTCATCTTTCATCCGATTACATTAGATGTTCATGGTGGTTTGTTCATGCAACACTGGTGGCCATGGTTAAGATTGATCGTCTGTGAAGAAGTGATGTGTCAGTGGTTTACCTTCATTTTCTTCAAGCATGATCAGTTTTAGGTAACCGTTTTCTCTCTCATATGTAGAGTTTATGTCCAATAACGTTGATTAATTCGGTTTTTGTGTTAGATTGTTGTCCACACCAACAATCTATCTTTTTCAACAAATCAAATATATATATATATATATCATAAATAGTTTATGTGACACCCCAATCTTGGATTCCAATAGAACGAGACTAAACCAGCGGTATTATCTAAACCTAACTAATAATTTTAGGATAACTCTTAAATCTTATTTTAAATCCAAACCAAATCCAAATCTTACAATAGAAATGAAATAACTTAAATAAATCCAAAAATGATTTGAAAACATTGTCTTAAAAAAATACGAAATAGTTTTTAAAACAATAAAATCTTTCTACATCTCTGAAGACACACCACACTAGAACTACTCATCTAGTTCCTCCCAATCATCATCACATTCATATTCATCAGACTCACCTGCAATATGGATTTAAAAGAGAGGAGTGAGTAATTTCCCAAATTACTCAGTGAGAACCAAACCAGGCACTCTTCCCACTCGATCATTTCCAACCAATATGACAAGTATAAACCCAACAAGCAACAAACAAGCACTCTAGAAGTGCACAAACAACTATCAAAGAGGCGTCTCCAATCTTGCCAGGTCACACAGACAGGCTATGTCAGGTCACACAAACAGGCTCTACATCGCCAGGTCACAAAGACAAGCACCAGGTCACACAGACAGGCTCAACATTGCCAGGTCACATAGACAGGCTATGCCAGGTCACAAAGACAGGCATGGTGGTTCGTCTTACCACCAAACGATGAATAAATGCCACGGTCACACAGTCGGCAATAATCCAGCAATCAATCCGTACATCGGCACACCTGATCCAGCTATTTTTACCAAGCACTAACCACAAAGCAGGATGAACAATCAGGTATGCTGGTGCTTCCTCTAATGAGAGTCCTAATTCATATTAATTATATATATACATGGATCTATCTAGATGCGCAGGAAAACAACCTAGACTTATCAGATCTAGACTTCCCACACCAGAAGAAGACAAAAGAGTAAGAAGAAGAACCTAGATCTAATCTTCACCTTTGCCAAATGGAGATCTGAGTTATGGAGAACTAGAAGCAAGAGAATCAAGGACCTTTTGGAAAGGAAGAGGCTGACAGCGGCTTCTTTTCCTCTTGGCCGGCAACGATGACAGTGGCAAGGATGGGCGGCGACGGTGGCTGGAGCTTGGCGATGGTTGGCTCTCTCCTTCTCTCTTTTTCTTTGGGTGGCTAGGGTTTTTAGAAGACAAATGAGGCTCCTTCTCATTTAATTCACTATTTATATATGGAAATAAATTGGGGTTGCTGGAACGGGCCTGGCCTTGATGGGCTTTCTCTAATTGGGCCAAATTTGGGATGTTACAACTCTCCCCGACTCCAAAGAATTTGTCCCCGAATTCTCCCCAACTCCTCCGGTTTTGCCCTTGTCCTCTCTTGTCCTGAAAGAGCTCCGGGTAATCCTTCCACATTCTTGTTTCGACTCCCAAGTTTCCTCGCGGATACCATCCCTTTCCCAACAGACCTTAACTGACGGCTTCCTCCTACCATTGACCTCCATTTCCCGAAATTCCAACACTACCACAGGCTGATAGGCTGCTGAAAAATTCTTCCTCACATCTACTGGCAGCTGAGGCAAAATGAGCTCTGACATTCTCAGAACCTTTCTCAAAAGCGAGATATGAAACACATCATGGAACTTAGCTAACTTCTTGGGCAATTCTAAGCGGCAAGCCACTTCTCCAATCCTTTCAAAGATAGGGTACGGTCCCATATACCTTGGCTTGAGCTTCTTCATATTCTGATGGTTGTCATTTCCTCTAAAGATTCTCAACTTCAAATATACCATATCACCAACCTCAAAGGACAATTCCTTTCTCTGCTATCCGAATCTGATGATAGCCTGATGCTAAATCGATCTTGGGGAACCATGAAGCTCCCTCTAACTGGTCTAAGAACTCATTAATCCTTGGCAGGGGATATTTATTCTTGATGGTCACCTTGTTCAAGCCTCTATAATCGATGCAAAGTCGAAAGCTTCCATCTTTCTTCTTCACAAACAACACTGGTGCTCCCCACGGTGAGCTACTTGGCCGAATAAATCCCTTATCCGTCAATTCCTCCAATTGCTTCTTCAGCTCAGCCATCTCTGCTGGTGCTAACCAATATGGAACTTTCGAAACAGGGTTCGTCCCTGGTTCTACTTCAATAGGGAAGTCAACTCCTCTCTTAGGCGGTGGTCCCGTCAATGGCTCAAATACGTCAGTGTATTCCTTTACCACAGGTATCTCCTCAAGACTCTTAGCTGCTCCCTCTTCTACCATAGAGACTGTCTCCAAGAAAGCTTCACATCCTTCCTCCATAAGATTTTCTGCGTTAATCATCAAAATGATTGGCACTCCCGTGTCGGTCTTCACTCCTTGAGAGACTTTCCGACCTTCTCGATGCGGAACATAGGCCCTCGACTTCCGGAAATTCAGAACAACTTCATAATGCTTCATCCAATCCATTCCAAGGATAACATTATAGTGGTCCAACTTCATTTCCACTAGAGTCCAAGGAAACTATGCTTCTTCCATCAAGATAGGCACATCCTCATGGATACTAATGGTCTCTACCTGCTCATTTCCAGCAGTTTTCACTGCTTTAGATCTGGGGGTGAACTTCCCAGAGAAAGTCCAACACTTGGTCAACTCCGGGCTCACGAAGCTATGAGTGACACCGGTGTCGAACAAGATATATGCAATCGCGCCCTCTACCGAGACCGATCCTAGATGATGTGTACTTATTCTTAGTTATGCATTTCCTTCTACATTCCTATTCACAAGCAACATATAAAATCACTCAATATTACTTACCAGCAATTGGCGCTCCTCCCTCAGGATCTCCAATGGCAAAAACACGAGGTCCAACAGCCTGCCTCTTAGCTGGTGGCGCTGGGGGCAATCCAGGTGCTGCTTTCACCTCCTGCTGGTTACTCAAATTCGCCTTGCAATCCTTTAGGGTGTGTCCAAAATTTCTACAGCACTGACACTTGCCATCCTTTGCAATTGCTGGGCACTCCCTCTCTAGGTGGCCCAAACTACCACAGCCATTGCACTTAGCCACACCACACCTTCCCATGTGCATCTTCCCACAGCGCTGACACTTTTGAGCTCTCACCATTGTTCCCGAAGCTGCCATGTCATCCCATGTCCTTTTGGTGATTCCGGAATACGAGATGGTCGAGCTTGAGCTTGCCTAGCTCTCCTCAGCTCCTCTAAATTGGTTTCCTGAATGGCAGCTGTCTCCACCATCTCCACCAAGGTTGGATACCTCCTGACAGAACATCTGCTCTTCAACTCCAACCTCAAACCCTTCATGAATTGACGGATCAAGTCAGCCTGTGTGAAGTGCTTCCTGGAGAATCTCCTCAACTTATTGAACTCTTCCTTGTACTCTCTCACATAGAGGTTCTCCTGACGCAGATCTTCAAAGGCACTCTCCATCTGATCCAAGGTTTCGGGCGGAAAGTACTCTCCAGCAAATTCTTCCTTGAAATCATTGTAGGTCAACTCATAGCGACCCTGAGTTACTTCCACTACACCTTCCCACCATATCAGCGCCTCTTCCTTCAGGTACTGCACGGCTAAGTCCTTCTAATTGCCTTCTGGACATCTCATGGCATCGAAATTTCTCTCCAATCTCTTCCTTCAGTTGTCAGCAGACACTGGATCAGATCTTCCTCCAAAAGCTTCCATCCCCATATCCTTCAGGTGTCTCATGGCCTCGTAATATATCAGTCCAAACACATTAGCAGGCGCAGGAGGCGGCGGAGGCACCTGCTGCTGCTGAACAAACGCCGGCGGCGGCACATTTTGAGGCTGAACAAACACTGGTGGTGGCACATACTGCTGCTGGTGCTGCTGCTGCTGCTGCACATTCACACCTACCCCAGGGTTCAAGTGACCATACATCTCCTGATAGCGGCGCAACTCCTCCAAGACTGCATCATGGGTTGCGGCAGGCATTTGAACAGGCACATTTCCAGCAAGATTTCCACCTTGCTGGTCCACTAGGGCTGGCGGTGGGTTACGCTGCTGGTCCAATGGAACTCGGTTCAAACTTCCTGTCGTGCCAGTAGTCTCCTCATCCCCACTTGGACGACGAGCTTGGGACCTGGTGTGCACATTCCTTGCTTTCGGAGGCATCTTCATTACAAAAGATAAAGGCAGATAAGTCAGTCTGGTCCCGTAAAAACTAACTTCCTGCAGATAAAAGAACAAACAATAATAACTAGAGAGGCTAATCTAGGTGGTGGTTTTATTTATTTATTTTTTTTGAAAATTAAAAATTATTATTTTATTTTAAATCCGAAAATATTAGAAAAATATTTGAAAACTTTTTTTTTTAATGTACTATTTTTTTTTTTTTTGAAATCCGATTCCCAAACCCACTACTCTAGACTTAACACTCTCTTTTCCTACCTCGAACCTAGACTCTGATACCAATTGTAACACTCCGATCCTAGATTCCAAGAAAACCAGACTAAACCGGCGGTATTATCTAAACCTAACTAATAATTCCAGAATAACTCTTAAATCTTATTCCAAATCCAAACTAAATCCAAGTCTTACAATAGAAATGAAATAACTTAAATAAATCCGAAAATGATTAGAAAACATTGTCTTAAAAGGAAAATACGAAATAGTTCTTAAAGCAATGAAATCTTCCTCCATCTCTGAAGGCACACCACACTAGAACTACTCATCTTGTTCCTCCCAGTCATCATCACATTCACATTCATCATACTCACCTGCAATATGGATTTCAAAGAGAGGGGTGGGTAATTTGGGAAATTACTCAGTGAGAACTAAACCAGGCACTCTTCCCACTCGATCATTTCCAACCAATATGACAAGTATAAACCAAACAAGCAACAACAATCACTCTAGAAGTGCACAAACAACTATCAAAGAGGCGTCTCCAATCTTGCCAGGTCACACAGACACGCTATGCCAGGTCACACAGACAGGCTTTACATCGCCAGGTCACAAAGACAGGCACCAGGTCACACAGACAGGCTCAACATTGCCAGGTCACACAGACAGGCTATGCCAGATCACAAAGATAGGCATGGTGGTTCGTCTAACCACCTGGCGATGAATTAATGTCACAATCACACAGACGGCACTAATCCAGCAAACAATCCGTACCTCGGCACACCTCCACCGAGACGGATACATGATCTAGCTATTTTTACCAAGCATTAACCACAAAGCAGGGTGAACAATCAAGTATGATGGTGCTTCCTCTAATGAGAGTCTTAATTCGAATTAATTATATATATATACATGGATCTATCTAGATGCGCAGGAAAACAACTTAGACTTATCAGATCTAGACTTCCCACACCAGAAGAAGACAAAAGAGTAAGAAGAAAAACCTAGATCTAATCCTCACATTCACCAAATGCAGATCTGAGTTATGTAGAACTAGAAACGAGAGAATCAAGGAGCTTTTGGGAAGGAAGAGGCTGACGGCGGCTTCTTTTCCTCTCGGCTGACAACGACGACGGTGGCAAGGATGGGCGGCGACGGTGGCTGGAGCTTGGCGACGGCTGGCTCTCTCCTTCTCTCTTTTTCTTTGGGTGGCTAGGGTTCTTAGAAGACAAATGAGGTTCCTTCTAATTTAATTCACTATTTATATATTGGAATAAATTAGAGTTGCTGGAACGGGCTTGGCTTTGATGGGCTTTCTATAATTGGGCCAATTTTGGGATGTTACAATTTATATAATAATAATAATACAGATAACAATCTCGTTACAACTGTTAACACAAATACAGGAAATTAAAACAATTTCAACGAAGAAATGGAGAGTAACCAAGCTTTTCCCACCCTCTCCTCTTTCCCTTGAGATCTTATAAATTACTTGAACGTATGACCTTTGTATATATATTTTTTTTCAACATCTATCTTTATTATTTATATAGAATCCTAGTTACATCAACAACAACAATACATAAAATAGTAAAAATAAACAACAATAATACATAAAATAGTAAAACTACAAGCAATAAACAACAAAGTGAAAGTTGACGATTCTTTCTCCGAGAAGTTTTATTTGCTGAAAGAGTATCCACACTTTCCTTCTTTATATTCGCATTCGATTTGATGCAATCTTCATTTCTGGCTTTTATCTATAGTTTCTCCTTTTGTATTACGTTGACACATCTCCAAATCAGAACAAAAAATATTCTTCGAAGAAGAACTCAATCTATTGACTCTTTTGAAAGAAATAAGATTAGAAATTGTCAATTTTCAACGACTGTACGAATGTCGCCATACAACAAAAAAATTCCATCTTCTCTTCCAAACCCTTGTACCCTCCATGGCGGTTTCCATGATGGTTTTTTTTCATAGAAATGCCATATCCAGCAGAGTAAAATTACCAGAAAAAAAAATCGAACAAAAATTCCAAATTTGCTGTCCATCATCTTCGTTAACCCTAATTACTCCTATTCCCGAATAAAAATCAAATGACATACATATACCACAAGATGGTGGGTAGTAATTTTCGTTAAGACCATCGCTTCAATCTTGAACCAAATTGGATAATTTGATTCAAAGAGTAAATCATATCGATCTCCGAGATATAACGCCGGCAACACCACCATGATGGACACCGGAAGGAAACTCCAAGAAGGAGAGAAAGAGTGGTTACTGAGAACCAGAGCCGTGCCTTGCATGTATAAAATAAGGCAATTGCCTTAGGCCACCAAAATTTGTTCTAGTTTTAAAGGCCACATTTTTTTATAATTTTAATCAAATATGTAAGATACATGATTTTGTTTGTTATATAACACTATGTAATTATATATAAATGTTTGAGACACAACTACAATAAAAGTATTATGATGTTTAAAATTTTGTTTTGTTTAAAAAACTATAATAGTATTAACATTAAATAAATTATAAATGAAAATACATATTTAAACATATTAAATAACAGTATATTTTAAAATTTGCCTTAGGCCTCCATAAAGCTAGGCACGGCACTGCTGAGAACCAAATTAAACATACGAAGATCGTGATAGAAGAAAACGAAGCAAAAACAAAGAAAAAAGAGATATTTCGACCAACCAATGCCGGAGTAGCCGTGTTGTCCTTTCTGGCGTCGGCTGGAGAAATCCGGCGTAGATAGATTGCCCTTAGAACCTGTTATTACTAACAGTACATGAAGAGAGCGGTTAGGTGTGAATCGCCATTGCAAAGGACCTTTATATATACATATTCAGTAAAAAAAATTTATGCTAAAAAAAAGTGAACTAAAGTTCTATCTCAATGAACTTGTTACATATACTAAAAATGGCCATGTATTGTGTGATTAGTAGTAATTCATTATTGCATTTTGGCGGCATGAGAATGCTATAGAAAAACACTTAAATAAGATAAATTATTACATAAAAAAGATTCTGTAAACGGAGGAAGAGATCTAGAAAGTATGTCTCTAGTCTCATCCAAGTGGTCTGTAAACGGAGGAAGAGAGTTTGCAATCGGAGTGATAAGCACTATCAAATTATCGTTTTAATGAAAATGTTTGCATGTTGTTTTGTACAAACTGGACTCGTGAGATGGTCTGGTTGTCTCAAATCCACTTTGATATGTTTTTGTTTCCGTCTCATGGAAAATATATGTGCAAAACGTTTGACTCCTAAACGTTTTGCCAAGAAAGGTTAGCAAAACTTCTAGCCATTTAAGTTTACAAATCAGAACCACTACAATCTGATATTCAACTTATGCAGAAGAACGTGAATCGTGTGTTGCTTCTGATTTTTACATGCTAAAGAGGTATCCCGTTCACCAAATGGTAGGCGAGCATCGAATTAAACCAAATCATGCAATTTCCAATGATATAAACTAACAAATTATTTGAAGAGAATATGGAAAAAAGATTTGAGTCACACAAAAATAAATTAAACTCAGCGAACATAAATTTCTTGCTTCATAGACAAGTGGATGATTAACTAAAAAACCATTATCAAATTTTAAAAATAAGATCCAAAGCATAGTTTCTTTGAAATAAAACAATGCCATCAGAAAGAAAAACAATTCTATACAGAAGAAATACTTCAAAAGACCAAAGTATTTGTAGAAAAAACGACACAAATATGATCTCATTTTTATTCTAATCTAATTACTAGAGGTAGAAACAAACTATGGCACCTATAAAATTTGGCGAATTATGATTTTTAAATTAGATCTTAAACTAGCTAAAAAACCTATTTTAATAATTCATATCCGAGAAAATGTCTTTAAGTCAGTCATATCAGCAGCTTTTTCCACCGGAATTCGAATCAAAATCCCCACTAAAATTTGAGAAAATGGTACAATGGGCCTCGTTCATATATATGTTTAATCTAAGTTTAAGGATGACGTTATCATTTACTTAAAATTAGAACAACAATATCTTTTTTGTCAAACAGAACTAAATTACAAAACAGTATTGATTATTTCGTATTTTTTTGTTTGGAGGTGGGCAATTTATGTGAAAAAAATCAGTCTGAATAAAAACAATTGATAAACGTGAAAAGAGGACAAATAGAGAAGAGCATGGGAGACAAGAGCAAGGAGGTCAGAGTGTGGGATCGGTAGTCACTATTTACTGACTTAACAACTTACCCCTTGTGTTTAGTCTTAGGGTACCTTATTTCCCCACATAATCCTCAATATTCTTTTCTTTTTTCCTTCTCCTTGTTATTGATTTTTGTTTTTTTTTTTTAAAAGTAAACATCTACAATAAAGTTAAAGTTATGAGAAGAAACTAGAAAACTACATCACATGGAAAAGTAGATATTTTCAGAAAAAGGATATGTGATATATGAGGTTTTTTTCAAAAATAAAAGAAAACGAAATTTGTAAAAATTTTGCTTAATTTCATGACTAATCTCTTATAAATCTGAAAATCGGTAAAAACTTATCGAAAATGAATGCATAGTATCAACCCCCAAAGATTTTTGAATGAGGTGATAATACATTATGAAATTATGAAAAAATGTAAGAATCAATGTTGAGTTAAATAAGAATCGATTTTTGGAATTATTTTAACAGACTACTCTGATTTTTTTATCATTCCATTTAATTATTATGTATATTGAGGACTAGAATGCAATATTTAAATATTTTAAGGATAAATTTGAAGATCTTTTGGAGCAATCCACTTTTATTATATTTTTTGTTTAAAATCCACTTTTAACTAGAGGATGAGCTTTTCTTAAAATAAGATTGCTCTAAGTATAGATTATCTAGACATTGCGTCATTACATGACAGTTTTTAAACTCGAGACATCTACTTGAACAGAAAGTCATTTATACCTTATACATTAACATAAATAGTCGACTAGTGTCCAAAACCTCTTCATTAGAATGTTTATTGTTTATCTCACGTGGGTCAATTAATCTTTCTTTTCCTTTTTGTACCATATTTCATTGGTTAAAGCAAAACAACGTGTTAGTGTCCAAGACACTTAAAAAACATAGACACTCCCTAGTCCCATAATCGAATGCTTTTGAAATTTTGATTTGAATTATAAAATGGTAAGTAAGGAAGGAAACACAAGGGGAATGAAAAGATGTATCGTCAACATCTAAATTTTTTTTGTAACTTCTTTACTAATTTATGACCACTAAGAAAAATAAATTGTCCCTGCCCTATATCATATTGTCCCTCACTTCCACTTCCATGAAACAAACAAAACATGTTGCGAAAATACTCCTTCAATCTCACCAAGAACTCTCTCGCTTCGAGAGAACGGATTTGACCGAACACTTGTAAAAGATCGATATACAAAACGAGATGCAGAAAAATAAAAAAAAAAGGACAAGAGATTTATCCAGTTCGGGAGCAAACCGCTTCCCTACGTCTGGCCGAAGATTCCTCGGAATTCACTAAGGTGTCGTCGTGTACAACCGTCGTCACTCTCACCGGAAAACCCCGAAACACTCTCACTCACCGGAAAGCTTTCTCTGTTTTCTCTCTCACCGATACAAAAGATCTCACTTCTCTCTATGATACAATTGAACCGATTAAGCTTCTACAGACTCGATGACTAGTATTAAAACAACCCAATACCAGCTCGATAACAATCGTAACAACCTCGCGTGCGTTGACTCCACTTGCTAACGGTCATATCTGTAAAAGCTCCATCATCTAAAAGATGATATAAAATGACGACGTTGAGCACAATTATGATAACCGCGTTGTACCGAAACCAATCTCCTGATTTCCGCATTTGGTTTGATTCAAGCTCCTAACTGGAAGCTTCTACTTAATGCAGCTGGTTTAGTCAACCAATGTTTCCGACACACTCCACCTTGGTTGATAAACCATAACATTCAACACCTTAGCGAACTTCCGACCTCGGATCCTTCTCCTCTTAATCTTCAGAGACACCAAGCAGACTTAACAGCTGTTTGAACCTGCCAACAGGCAGAACCTTAGTAAAGATATCCGCAGGATTCTCACTTGTATTCTCCTTTGAGACCTGCAACTCATCCTCTTCGACTCTTTCTCTGATGAAACTCAACTTAACCGCCATATGCTTGGTTCTTTCATGGTGAACATTATTCCTAGCCAGAGCCAGAGCACTCTGAGAATCACAGAACACTTCCACTTTCTCTTGTGGATACCCGAACTCTTTACACAGACCTCTCAACCATACAGCTTCTTTTGCAGCTTCCGTCATTGAAACATATTCGGATTCAGTTGTTGATAATGCTACAAGCTTCTATAGACTAGATTTCCAGCTTATGACAGTTCCTCCCGAGACAAACGCATAACCTGATATGGATCTTCTCCCATCCAAATCTGCAGCAAAATCAGAGTCACAGAAACTGCATATCTCAAACGATGAGCTCTTCCTTTATAAAAGACTCATACCAGTTGATCCCCTGATGTATCTTAGTACCCACTTGACTGCATTCCAATGCATCTTCACCGGGTTACTCATAAATCTACTTACTAGACCAACAGGATACGCAAGATCAGGTCGAGTGCCTATCATACCATACATGATGCTCCCGACTGCGTTGCAATATGGAACTGACCTCATATAGCCTTGTTCCTCATCAAGCTGTTCCTCAGTTGCAGACGAGAGTATAAAATGAGCTCCCATTGGTGTATTTACACCTATCGCTTGATCCATGTTATAAGTCTTCAAGACTTTCTCCATATAACTCGCCTGAGACAGCTTTAACCACCCCTGTTTCCTGTCTCGAATTATATCTATACCGGAATCTTCCGAGCCGCTCCGAGATCCTTCATCTCAAACTTGGAACTGAGCTGTTCCTTCAGATCCTTAATGATCCCCATGTCTTTACACGCCACCAACATGTCATCCACATACAATAAGAGGTATATGTAGATGCCTGAGATATATTTGATATACACGCATTGATCATGATCACTCCTCTTAAATCCCATATCAATCATGAACGTGTTGAACTTTTGGTTCCACTGCCTCGGACTCTGCTTAAGTCCATACAAGGATTTTTTTAACAGACACACAGCATCCTCCTTGCCCTTTACCTCATAACCCTCAGGCTGATCCATGAATATCTCCTCATCCAAATCGCCATGTAAGAAAGCGGTTTTTACATCCAACTGTTCTAACTCTAGGTCTTCATTCACCACTAAGGACATCAAGTACCTTATGGACACATGCTTGACGACCGGCGAGAAGATCTCGTTGTAAATGACCCCCTCCTTTTGAGCATAGCCTTTAGCTACAAGCCTTGATTTATAGCGTGGCTCCTCCACTCTTGGTATTCCAGGCTTCCTTTTAAAGATCCACCGGCAACCAATAACCTTCCTTCCTTTAGGCCTTGATACAAGAGTCCATGTTTCATTTTTATTCAAAGACTCTATCTCTTCATTCTGAAGCCATTCTCCATTTCTCACTGAACATATCCCTCATTGCAGCTTTGAAGTCAGATGGTTCAACCGGATCTCCATCCTCTGATGCGAGTAAATCCAGGTGGATGAACTCATCATCATATCTCTGAGGTGGCCTTATATCCCTTCGCTGTCTGTCCCGAGCCAGGCGATAACCATCAGTACCAGGTTCAGAAACCGTACTTACATCCGGTCCTTCTTCATCATCATCTAAATTCACAACATCTGAACCTGAGCCAGCTTGACTCTCTCCACCTAAACCTGTATCTCCAGACTGAGAAATACCAAGTTTTATATCCAGAAAAGCGGTGTTTTTCTCTCTATTACAGTCACCTTGACTTAATAAGTCCTTATAGCATTCATTTTCATTGAATGTTACGTTGCGACTGATAACACACTTCTTATCCTCCAAAGACCATACCTTGTACCCCTTCACACCTGCAGGATAACCAATGAAGACGCCCTTCTTTGCCCTTGGTTGCAATTTACCATCATCGAGATGAAAATAGCAAATGCACCCAAATTTCCCCAGGTGATGAAAGCTTGGTGCCGTTTTTGACCAAATTTCTTCTGGAATCTGACCTTGGATAGCTTTGGAAGGAGTCCTATTTATGAGGTACACAGCAGTGTTGGCAGTTTCAGCCCAAAAAACTTTAGGCAACCCAGATTCACTCAGAAGACTTCGAACCCTTTCCAATATGGTCCTATTCATCCATTCCACAACCCAATTTTGTTGAGGCGTGTGAGGGATGGTCTTGTGTCTGGAAATACCATTCTCTGTGCAGAAACCATCAAACTCCCTGTTGCAAAACTCCAAACCATTGTCAGTTCTTAGCTTCTTAACCTTGACGCCTGCCTGATTTTCAACCAACAGTTTCTATTCGACAAACTTTTCAAACGCTTGATCTTTTGACTTCAAGAAATAAACCCACACCTTTCTGGAATAATCATCAATCAGACTCAAGAAATAATGACACTTACTGAATGATTGAGGAACCGTTGGAGAACCCCACAGATTGGCATGAACGTACTCTAAACAGTTATTGCTCGTGTGCTGACCAGACGAGTAACTCTGAAGATGACTTTTACCAAACACACAACTCTCACAGAACTGCATATTTGAGACCTTTGACTTTTCCAGATAGCCTTTCCTTACCAGGATGTCAAGACCCTTCTGACTAACGTGACCCAACTTACTATGCCAGAGGTTCGTTTCATCTTTACCATTCACCGAGTGAACTTCTCCACCGTGACTCGTTCCTTGGAGAATGTACAGCTTATGGACTCATTTAGCAGTCAATATCAACTTACCATTCTTTATAACTTGAAGCAGACCATTTTTCGACTCAAAAGTGCAGCTTTGTTCCTCAAAGGATCCCAAAGACAAAAGGTTTCTTGAGAAATCCAGAACATACCTTACTCCCTTGACCAGAACATAACTGTCATGTGCGGTTTTGAGCTGTATAGTCCTAATTCCCCTTACTGTGGAAGTTGTCTCGTTAGCCATCCTTACGGACCCGGCTATGAACTCCTCAAGTTCTATGAACCATTCCCTCCTAGGTGTCATATGGAATGTGCATCCGGTATCCATAATCCAAGTTTCATTAAAGTCATGTCCCTCAGCTACATTTACTTCAGACACCATTAGTGACTCAATGAACTAAACACCAGTGACAGCTGATGATTCCCCTGTCATCTGAACTTTATCTTTACCCTGACGACTTGTCTTCTTAGGGCAATCTTTCTTGAAGTGGCCTTCTCCACCACAAATCCAGCAAGTATAGACTCCAGTCTTACCTTTACCCTTCTTGGACTTAATTTGTGGTTTACCAGAGTTTGAATCTTTGCTCGCCTTTCCTTTATTATGATTCGAGTACAACACTTCACCCTGAGCCTTGTTATTCTTCCCATTAACAGACAACTCAAGTTGCTTTGCGTGGATAAACCCGATAACACCATCTAGAGTCATCTCAGTTTTAGAATACCTCAAAGTATCACGCAGCTGCTCAAATTGTTTTGGTAGAGACATGAGCAGTAATATAGCCTGATCCTCATCTGGTATCTCAACCATAACAATCCCCAAATCTGTGATTATCCTCAAGAACTCATCTATGTTGTTCTCTATAGACGTAGACTCATTCATTCTGAAACTATATAGGTGTTGCTTCAAATACATCCTATTAGGTAACGACTGAGACATATACTGAGTTACCAAGATCTTCAACATACCAACCGCAGTTTTCTCCTTAACAATCTTTCTCACTATCTTGTCAGTAACACTCATGACTATGGTGCTACGTACCTTTCTTTGATTTTCAGCAATGGATGGATCTGATGCCTTTTCTGAGGCATCGAGACCTTTTCCTTTCGGATCCTCCTCCTTAGCCGATCCATCCTTCTTAGCTTCTTCTTCTGCCTCTTGAGCCTTATATGCTTGCATCAGACCGAGCAGGTCTAGATTCGCAAACAGTCTTTCTCTCCACATGTTATAATCGATCGTGCCATTGAACTTTTCCAACTCGATCTTTGCGGAAGTCATCTTGATGGATTTGTCCAATACCTCTTGGCGAGACTGATTCGAGCTTAGATCTTCCCAATCCTCCCGACCTACGCTCTGATACCACTTGTTGCGAAAATACTCCTTCAATCTCACCAAGAACTCTCTCGCTTTGAGAGAACGAATTTGATCGAACACTTGTGAAAGATCGATATACGAAACGAGATGCAGAAAACTAAAAAAAAGGGACAAGAGATTTATCCAGTACGGGAGCAAACCGCTTCCCTACGTCTGGCCAAGGATTCCTCGGAATTCACTAAGGTGTCGTCGTGTACAACCTCCGTCACTCTCACCGGAAAACCCCGAAACACTCTCACTCACCGGAAAGCTTTCTCTATTTTCTCTCTCACCGATACAAAAGATCTCACTTCTCTCTAAGATATAATTGAACCGATTAAGCTTCTACAGACTCGATGACTAGTATTAAAACAACCCAATACCAGCTCGATAACAACCGTAACAACCTCGTGTGCGTTGACTCCACTCGCTAACGGTCATATCTGTAAAAGCTCCATCATCTAAAAGATGATATAAAACGACGACGTTAAGCACAATTATGATAACAGCGTTGTACCGAAACCAATCTCCTGATTTCCGCATTTGGTTTGATTCAAGCTCCTAACCGGAAGCTTCTACTTCATGCAGCTGGTTTAGTCAACCAATGTTTCCGACAAAACAAAAGCCAAAAACTTTTGTTTTCTTTCCTCCTTATTAACGCATGTATGCATATAATACTAGGGATGTTAAGTGTTGAGAAATTATGGTTGAAGATTTATTTTTAAAAGAAATCTAGCTAATAAAGTTCAGTATGTCGACACTAATCCAAATACAGATGTAAAACATGTATGAGCACGTTGAGCAATAACTTTTTTTTTGTTATTAAATGATCAACTAAATAACCTACATGTATTATGTGACAAGAAAACTAATATTTAAAAAAATGCGTACTCCTTATTGACAACCAGGTTTACCTGCGTTTGGTAGGAAGTGGTGGAGCTGATCCTCAAACCACCAGGTAACCGGACGTCAGCTTTCCTCCTTATATATGCATTTCAAATGTCGATCCGTTCTATTTGAAGAGCACGGAATAAACGAAGGCATGATGAGAAGCCTTACACAATGTACCGTATTGCGAAGATGATGGACAAGAATGTGTGAAACCAACTTTGCTCGATCCGAGATTCAGGAAACATGAGATATGAGGATGGCTTAAGAACATGGTTCTCATGATGAGTTTGATGTAGTATTTTTTTTTTTTTGTTATAAAAAGAATTTTCAAAAACTCTCAAAAAATTGTAAAACGATTATTTTTTTCTTTCAAATATAATTGAACATTAGATTTTAAAAAATAAAAATTTAACCGGCGCCTGATGGCATGGTAGATTGGACCAATGCCTTAAACTCAATAGTTTATGATTGGGTCACTTAGTCATTAGAACTTTATTCAAGATTTTTAATTTACGGTAGATTTGCAAAAATCACTACAAAGTATAGATTTATCCTTTTAAACAATAAGTATTCCATCAAAAATGAAAAATTTAAACAAAATTAAAGACTTGATGATTTTATATCTATCCGAAATCCATCCGACTGGAATCAGTTTTCCTATGGTGGTGGCATTATGGTATTGGACCAAAGACCTAAACTTACTACAGCCTCGGATTCGACTGCACCATGTCCAAATCCTATTATTGGACTACTTACAATTTGGTGCTTTAACCGTGGTGAACTTATAATTACACGATTTCTTTTGCCAAAAGACATGCTTATTTTCGAGACAAACATTTTGCGAAATTAAGATACCCGGTGCTAATTCAATAAATTTTTGTTTAGCAAAATAAAAAGTTGATAACTGTTAATCAATGTACGCAATTACACAAAACAGTCACGTGGAAACAGCTAAACACATGCTATAACCTGGTTTCTAGATAGTAAACCATGTGCACCAAATCGAGATTATAAACAGAAAAACCACCCTCCCTTTTGGTTCGTAAAGTAATCAAATCTTTAAAACCAAGTTCATTATATAATCTTATTTTTCAGCATTATAGAAAAGAAACATGAAGTTATGTGCATGCAGGGAATATACAGAACATGCTCTCTGTTCACTTCCATGCTTCCTTCTCTGTCTCCTTGCCTTTCTCTTCTCCCATGTGCCTTCACATGCCATTTTCTCTCTCCCTTTGATCAACCGGTTTCCGGTTCACTTTCCCGGTTCTCATATTTCAAATTAATTTTTTAGTCTTTTCTTCGATTTCAAATTTGTTCTTGTTTTTCCAATGAAGTTTTGCTGGCTCATAACACATCAACATGTAACGCCTCTAAAAAACGTATTTTAATACGCTTATTATTTCTCTTTTTTACTGATCAAAAAGTCCATTTCATAATGTCGAGGACGACCGGAAAAAATTATATGTAGAAGTTACTGAATTTTAAGAATAATAATCTTGATTATAAGAATAAGATGAGAACAATAGAGGATTTTTTTCATTTTTCTTGAAAATGATGATAAAAAGTTTTCCTTATTTTGTTTAACAAATTCAGTTTTTTTTTTTCTGGAAAACTTGTTTGGTTTTTTATTAACTGTCAATTACTATGTATCTAAGTATCTTTATTTTCACTGATTGCTTTTCCATTTGAAATTATTTTTTTGTATTACTGTTTTTTAATTAACTCATAATTTTATACAATAAATATGAAGAAAAACAAATATATATATATATATATATCAAGAATAAAAAAAAAATCAAACTCAAAATATCATTTGGGAGCATTCTCGTTAGATATTTTATCATTGAATATAATGAAAAAGACATGAGTTTATTACACCACCCATGTAAAATTTAAAAGAGTAGAACAAAGTTCATAAAGAAGAAGAGGTCCAACCTTGACAAAACAAAAAGGGGTCCAACAAAGAAATCAAACGAAAACATTTATTTGGTCAAATGAAACTATCTGAAAACATCTGATTATTCAAAAAAAAAAATAAGTATCCTCTAATTTAAATATGTAAATAAAATGAATTATGGATAACTATGGAGGGGTAATATAGGAAAATAAGAAAAATATTATTTGCACAAACACTCATCATGTGCCGTCACAGAAGGCTCAGGCTTTTACTGTCATATGGCAAATGCGCACTCTTCATCCACTTCCTCTCTTTGCTACTTAACCGGTTACTCACATATTGTAAACTACAGATTTACCCTTCTCTTCACATGTCAGTGTTGTCGGTATTCGTACAACTCCAACATTCCGATAATTTCTATCCTAATGTTTTCGACTCTTCAAAAACTTATGAGCAACCCAAGAAAACAACAGTATTAATAAATCGATTTTTTGGTATATGGAACTCATATTATGCTCCTAACAGTTTCAGTAATTCGATCTTTAACAAACGAATATGTTTACATAGTTATAGTTTTTAAAAATATTCTGCTTATACCAAGATAATTTATTGGTCACTAATTTCATTCTCCCAAAATTTTCAATAAATCGATTTTTGGTATATGGAACTTATATTATGCTGCTAAGATATTTGGCAACGAGCACGTGATAGTAAGATATTATTGAGATTTCATTTTTCTTAAAAACATTAAGGGCCCAACCAAAAAAAAAGCACAAAATGACAAACGAAGGAATGAAAGCACCACCAGTGGCACTGGCGTAATAAACTATCAACTCTAGGGTCATAAACACTTAGTCAATCGTACATAAACGCCGACCCTCTCTCTTCTTCTATTCAAAAAAAAAAAAAAAACTCTACAGTTCTCTTGTTCTTCTTCACGATGAGAATCCTAAAGACTCAAAGATCCAGAGGAGGAGGAAGAAGAAACAGCAAGAAGTTAGGAAACAGAAGAACATATGTTTCATCACGTGGCAGGATTCTCCGCAACTGCTGTGGAAACGGAGGAGAAAAGTTCTCCGAGAAACTTCAGGCGCTTAAGAGTCTTCTTCCTCCGTCAACGACGACGGAGAAGACAACAGAGCAGAATGTTCACGTGGAGGAGGAATCCCTCGACGGTGGAGAGACGGAACAGCTGTTTCAAGAAACCGCGGATTACATCGTCCGGCTTAGAAATCAAGTCTTGGTGTTGCAAAAGCTAATCAAGATCTATGGTTCTTCTGATGAGGCGAGAGATTTTGTTTTATAATGTTTATATATAAATGTGGTTTTGTTTTCTTTTTAATTCCTGTTTCTTTTTTTTTTTAAAGTATTACGTACTTTGAACCTCAATTGTTTTAGGTAGTCGATGTATAAATAATGTTTTTGATTTCTGACCAAAGAAGAAACGATATTGGTCTGAAATAATTAATCCATAGAAGTTACTGTGTAGACATATTATAAACCTAATTAAGCGTATTTTGTGGTTTTAATTTGTTATTCCTATTAAGCCCGTCGTTTGCTTCGATGTTGTTGGCTTCATCGATCACCGACACCTTAAATTGTTGTTAGCGACTAGCAACAACAGGCAAATTATAAGTTGTTGGTTTTACCGTTGTTGAATAAACTAGAGAAATAACAGAATTGTATTTTTAAATGCGGTTTCACAAGTATTTTACTAATAAACAAAAATATATGCGCAAATAGAATTTTCAAATACTAAAACTTATGATAAAGTTTTAGGTTTGAATTAGTGATATATCCTTAAAATTTACTAATATATAGACAACTACAAAACAAACATAATTTGATTGTTGTTTGTTTAGTTTTTTTTTTATTATTGTTTTTTGTTGGCAACAACATAACGAACATAAATTAAGTTGTAGAAAAACAGAAAGTCTAGCTAACAAGTTGTTAAAATTAAAAAGAGTATATTGGTCTTAGAAAATGTCAATAATACGATGATATGTGTAATGGGGTTCTTTATAAAATTCAGAACTCTTTGTTCTTTTGATGGAGGTTTTATTTATTTATTTATTGATAGCTTAATATGTAGGCTTGATTTTGATAAGTTTTTTTTTTGGACGTTAATTTGAATTTGATATCATGTGCTTTAGAAAACATCATTCCTTTTTCTGTCCTTTTTCATTCTTCGATCTATAACTAGTTTTAGCAACGGAAGAAAAAAATATTAAAAATGAAAAATAATAAAAATATATTTTATACAAGGTTTTTTTTGGTCGACGATTCTATTCTATAAAATTATTAAACTACAAACAACCTTAAGATAGAAAGCGGACATAAAAGTAAAGAAAGAAGAGAGATACATACATCAGCCAATGCTGTGTTTTTGTCCCTTTACGATGTCACACATTTACAAAAATATACGAGTGTGAATAATGGGTGATTTGTATTAATATTATTTTGAAAGAACAAATTAAGTGAATACTATAGAAAATTAGTTAATTAAGTGCGTAACAGAAGTCAACAGCAAAAGTATGTGAAAATGACATTACACTCCTTATTCTCTAAATCTAGACATTGCTTTTTCTAACCAAGGTTGGGACCATACCAACTCACCAAGACGCAAATGTTATCTATTTTTTAGAACAATAACAACGTAAATTTTATTGTTACTTTAGTAAGGTTTAAATGTTGTTGTCGTCTAGTACTACGTGAACGACTAGATTAATTTCGAGAGGACTCTAGTGGATTAGATAAACAACCATTAACACAACATCCATGAACCAAACATTTAAAGTTTCTGATTTTTAGCGTTATAGTTCGTATTTTCTTAAGAAATTATATACGGTGTCCTTTTGCTCAAATCATTTAAAATCTGAGATAACTCTATGAAATAATTAACTATTTTCATAAAAAATATTTTTTCAGAGTATGCGGTTATGTAGTAGACGACTATTTTCATAAAGAAGTTGCATCCGCCTCAAATGAACATCTTCTCATTCTAAAATTATGAGACATAATGGACGATATTTTCTCTGATTGCACCAAGTTGAAAGTAAATAGACATATACTAAGTAGTCACCTATCACTTCAGTATAGCCATTCTTTTCAATTCTAATTCTTTTCTTTGTTGTATTCATATATTTATAGTAGACGACTACTAATAAGTGACTATGTTTAAAATATAGGTGGTTGTTGTCGGCCACGATGAATATGAAGTTTACAACAGAATAGGACAGAGGTGTACATAACAAGTTATCGGCAACTTCTTCTTATAGCAATATTGCAAACGAGAAACTTATGAGAGAAGTATACACAACTAGTTTTTGGAGATCCTTTTATGAAAAACCATTCCACCTAGTACCAACTCATGTATGTTATGGTGTCTCAGAACTACTTCCTCCAGTAATGCGTTGACCAGATGGTCGACCAAAGAAAATAAAGATCCCATCCCGAGGAGAAATGAAGGTAACGTAGTCAACTATTTAGTGTTTGTAACATAGTCAACTTTAATATAATGAGTCATAGTTGCCTACTTTGTGGTTGAAATGTGGTTGATCCAATTCATTTGAATGACACAGAGAAATTTGTGGAATGCGACAAAACTTTGCAGCAGGTGTCTTAGGGGGTGTCACAATGGTAACTTCATAGCCATAGTTGACTATTTTCATAGAACATCATTAGCTCAGAGTATGTGGATATGTAGTAGACAACTATTTTCATAAAAAGTTGCATCCCCCTCAGACAAACATTCTCTCACTCTGAAAGTGTGATATATTATGGACAATACTTTCTATAATTGCACCAAATTAAAAGTAAACATACATATACCAATTAGTCTTCTATTACTTCAGTATAGACGTCCCTTTAAATTATAATTCTTATGTTTGTTGTGTTCATATATTTCTAGTAGAAGACTACTAGTAGGTGACTATGTTTAAAATAAAACTTCGTTTGAATGACACAGAGATGGTGACTACTTTGTAGCATATTTCGATTAGATAGCTAGTACTCCAATTCGATTATTAGTAGTTGTATATTTTCTCCATAAAACTGAAAGTTGATTCTAATACTTAAGTAAGTATTAATAATTGTCTACTTCGATTAGATAGCTACTACTCAAAGTCGATTATTGGTAGTTATCCATTTTCGCTGACTCAAAGAATTCAGGGTAGCACTTTATTAATTTGAGCTGTTTAATGAAGACAGATAGGTTGAGCGCCTTGAAGAGAGATGGTTCCTCGAATGTTTGGTTTAAAACCTTACATAAACAAACAAATGAACAAGCATCTTCTGCAGATTCTCTAGCAACCTTTACAAAGACATCAATGAGTGCATCGTGAATCTGGAGAAGCACATTATTTGCGAACGGTGTGGGTTCACATCGAAGAGAACACATATCCCTGCAAAGGAAAAATGGCAAAAAGTTAACTATTGTAAACTGATTACTATCGTAACGTAGTTAACTACCGATAGTTATACTAGTAGTTGGTTATATGTGCATAGTAGTTATGTAGACTAACTGAATATGAAGTAGTTATTTATTGTATCTGTTATAGATGATAAGAGTAGACGATTACTAATGACCATATTCAATGTTGTTACTACTTACTCAGTATGCATATAAAAATAGTTAACTACTCTAGATCTACAAAATCAAGAGAACTATATATCGATAATAATGAAGAAGATGATGGAACTGTCAAAACTTACATGAACAAGCAAATGGACAAGCATCTTTGGCCGATACCCTACCAACTCTTTCAAAAATATCAATGAGTGCATCGCGAATCTGGGGAGCACATTATTTGCAAACGGTGTGGGTTCGGATTGTTGAAGAGTATACATATCCCTTTAAACACAAAACAGTCAAATAGTTAGTTACTGACTAAATAACTACTACTGTGACGTAAATAACTATTGTTATTCAAAAGAGTAGTTGATTATTCATGTATAGTAGTTCTGTAGACTAATGCGTAGACATTTACTAACGACGATGACAATAGTTATATATCGAAGGTAAGATCTACAAATCCTAGATCTGAATACGTTGTAAACCAGATGTGGATAACAAACAAAAAGACAATTGTACTGGAAAAATACAGAGTACAAATTGGTAGGAATCACGAGTAGAGGATTAGTAAAAACAGTGTAAATAGTTAACTACATTAAGTAAGATTTGAAAATTCTAGATCTACAAAATCAAGAAACCCAGATGTGAAAAAATAGCGAACAAGGCCATAATACTGAAGAAAAACGAGAACAATAAACATAACAGAAATAGTAGAAAGAAGCAGAAGAAAACCAGATATCAAAACGGTACCTGGCACAAGTACTTGGCAGGCGAAAAAATCAGCAATGTTATGGAAAGTGATGAACCGGAGAAAACGAGAGATGGTAGAACTTCGTCGTAGAAAACGAAATGAGCAATAAGATGGACGGACAAAACCTCGCCGTAAAAATAGAGAGTAGAGAATTATGTGGATGTCTGAAAATGAAATTGAGTTTCCAATAGTTGAGAGATTTTTTGAAATAGGATTTTCTGGATAGGTTTTGAAAGAACGAGAATCAATTCAAAATTTTTTTAGAAAAGAAAGATAATGAGCTCAACTAAATGTTTCGTAGCAAAAGTTATGGTGGTGTTGAAAATAGAAATTGTCAGAATCTATAAAAGTTTTATTAGTGTGGTTTAAAAGAACATGTGTAGTTTAAATTTGGTGAGGGGGTTCGATGTCTTTACTCACGATTAAAAAAATAGGTTTTAATCGGCCTAAATAAGATTCTAGGGAATGGTATCCCACCTAATTTCCCTTTTCATTTTTGCCAAGCTATATATATATATATATATATATATATATATATATATCAACAATAACAAAGCCAAGGAGAAAAATGGTACAACAAAAATTTGAAAATATTAACAGTAACAAATTTTTTCTTTGTTTTGCAAATATAATATTAATTTACATTAAAAGATGTAAATACTCTATAATATAATGCATGTATTGCTTTCTCTATTTTTATGTGTTTATTTCTCAATAAACTATTAAAATAAAAATAACACATTGAAAAAAAAAAAGCGAACATGCATTTAGTGGCACAATGATTTTGAACCTCTTGGTTTTGTTTTTTTTTAATATATATATTATATACCAAATGTAACAAACCATAATTTTTTATTTGTTTGATTTCAAAGTGACAGTACTTAACCCATACTAAACGGTAGAATCGTCTGTCGATCATCTCATATGTTATGCGAAGTGAAGAACGACAAAAAAATGATAATCTACTTAAATTAGAGTTTTATGTAATATTAACATTTGAATAATTAAAAATTAAAAATTTAATTTCGTTTGGGTGTTCTTATCAAATTTTAATTAAACGTGATTGGAATTTCATTGTAAAAATTATCGTTGCAATGTATACCATTATTACTATACTATATTAAAAGTTAAACCAATCAATTTTTCAGTTTAGTCGGATAAAACGGTTTATGATCGAACCATATCTGAATGCCACGATTTCATATGGTATAATCAAACCAAAATATGTTGTTCCATTTTGATATGATTCAGTTCGGTTCGGTTTGACCAAACTGAACACCCTTATTTTTTCCCTTTAAAGACACCATTTTATTAAAATTACGGCAATGGACTATCCAATAGGGAAAGCTAAGAAGGGGCACATGAGCTTACATGGGAGAATTTTAAACCTCGTGTTCTTGCTTCTTTTGCAAGTTTATCAGCACGGATGTTACCAAATCAGGGAACATAAATTAGGCTTATGGATCTAAAGAGAAAAGACAAGTTCCTAAAATCATTAAATTTCGACGAAAACGAGGGCCACAAGGTGGGGTTCTCCGTCATAACTAGAAGGTCAGAACAGTCCGTCGCAAAAATCTCGCAGCTTGCTTTGGACGCGAGGACACATCTTATAGCCCAAAGAAGGGAGTCCAACTCTGTGTACCGGGGATAGACTCCGGTTTGAGCACCTAAGTCCGACTAAGTGAATATTCTCGCCCGAAGAAACCACCCAGCCATGACCGTGAAAAGGGTCGGACGCGTGGCAAAAGCCATCGACATAACATCTTGTTTGGGAGAGATGTGCTCGCTTTCAATCCCGTCCCTCAAAAGAGGAGCTTTTGGTGAAGGTTCCACCGTATTTGCATTCTTCCACAGCTCTTCGTCGTGCTTCACATGTTCAAGAATATCCAGGGGGATTCCTCCACATTGTCAAAGATATTTCTGTTCCTCGCCTTCCAGATAAACCACATAATCCATGGAAAAACTCTAAGGTTTTCCTCGGTAACACCGAGAACTCGAGCTCGCCAAAAGAGATAATCCAGGTTGCCAAAAATGGATGGTAGAGGGAAGATGCTTGGGGCGGAAGGAATAGCAGAGAGAGCCCAAACTTGCCTCGATGGTGGATATTCAAACATAACATGATTTATAGTCTCCTCATCTGCTCCACATCGGGGGCAGGCTTTCTCCTTTCCAATTTGATGAGAATGTAGTCTCTGACAAGTCGGAACATAACCCGACACACATTGCCACACGAAGTGTTTAATCTTTCATGTGATTTTTAATTTACAAACTTGTGCCTTAAGTACCGTAATACTGGGTCCATGAACAGGGAACTCACAAGCAGGGCGAGGTAAAGGATCTC
>NW_006256877.1:4531147-4543927 GCF_000478725.1 Eutrema salsugineum
ATTAACGTTCAAAGGAGCCCATCAGCTAGTTGGGTGCATAGGGAATCCCATGCAACCCAGTGGATTCCTCTACTCTCCGCGTTAGAGCTCCACCAGAAGTTTGCAACCGCACTCCTCAGCTTGGAGCATAAAAATTTTGAAAGAAGAAAGCACGACATTACATATGTCGGAATGGCATGGGCTTGAGACTTTATCAAAATCTAGCATCTTGGAGGACCATGAGTTAACACGATTGTGTAACCTGTCGCGAACGAAAGCAAACACCTGAGCCTTTGAACCATGAAGCTTCTCCAGGAGACCTAGATAGGTACTCATTCCTCCTTCTTGTGAGATTCCGATAGAGCCTTTGATCCCTTGTCTGAAGTGGAATGGGAAATCATTGCCAAACATGATCGAAGACTTAGCAAAATTGATTTGTTGGCCAGATGACTCGCCATAAAGGTGGATGATATCGATAAGTTCTCTACTCTGTTCAAGGTCAGTCTTACAGAAGAAAAGGCTGTCATCAGCAAAGAGGAGGTGTGACGTGGCCGGACTAGCTCGAGCTATCCTAAGTCGTTGAATCTTCTCACTCAATTCTGCAGCATTGATCTGAGCGATTAGGGTTTCAGTGCAGAGGATAAAAAGGTATGGTGAAATTGGATCGCCCTGTCTAATGCCTGAGACGGTTTATGCATCCTCTCGGCTCTCCATTTAGGAGGATTTTATATTGACTGTCGTTATGCATTGCATCACCCAACAAACCCATCGAGGGTCAAATCCCATTTTCTCCATCAAAGCTCTGAGAAAGACCTATTCCACTCTATCATAGGCCTTACTCATATCTGTCTTGATTGCCATAAATCCTTTTTGGCACACGGGGTTGGACCTCAAAGCATGAAAGTTCTCTTGGGCGACCAATATATTATCGGTAATTAATCTGTCAGCAACAAATGCCGATTGGGTCTCCGATATTAAATCCAGAAGGAGCCGCTTCAGCCTGAGGCTCAAGACCTTTAAGATTATCTTATAGCCAGTGCTACACAGACTTATGGGTCTAAAGCCTGTCATGTCCCTCGGTTTGTCTCTTTTTGGGATCAGACAAATATTCATCTTATTAAGCTGTCCGTCCATAATACCAGAGCTACATAAATCTTGAATCGTTTGGATCAAATCCGACTTAACCGTTCCCCAAAACTTCTGAAAGAAAAAGGCGACTAACCCGTCGGGCCCCGGAGCCTTGCTAGAGTTAAGAGAGAATAGACATCATTGTACTTTTTCTTCTGATATTTCTTTAGTAAGACTATCATTCATCTCTCTAATAACTTTCGTGGAAACATCGCAAAGAACCGATGATGGATCACTCGAACACGAGGAAGTAAATAAATTTTCAAAGTATCTTATCGCAAGTTTTTCGATACCCTCCTCGTTATCTATCCACTCTCCTGAGTGAATAAGTAGCCCTAGAATCTTGTTCCTTGCCCTCCTTTGCTTTGTCGTGGCATGAAATTTTTTTTTGTTTTAATCACCGTCCTTTAAACAGGTTGCTCTACTCTTCTGCTGCCAATATACTTCTTCTTCACGGCCTTTGAGCTCGACTAACTCTTCTGAGGAAATATTTTCATCCTCATGCGCTTTGTCGATCTCATCTACGATTTTATCTATGAGCATCTTAGAATTTGTGGTGATACTTTTCTTCCAAGCGGAGATTGCCCATCGACATTTCCGGATATGGCAAACTAGAGATCCATTGCTTCGCATCAAGGGTTCTCCCCATCCATTCTTAACCGCCTCTCCTAGTCCAGGTTTTCCATTCCATTTTTTATTAAACATAAAGCGATGACACAGACAGAGAGGAAAGTTGCGAATAGAAGTGACAATAGGTCTGTGATCAGATCCCCATAATTTAAGATACTTTACATTAGTGTGGGAAAAAATATTGTGCCAATCTTCATTTCCTAAGGCTCTGTCCAATCTACATTTCACAATTTCATTTTTCTGGTGCCCCACTCAGGAGAATTGGTTGACTTGAAAAGGGAAATCAATCATGCCACAATTTTGAATCATAGCATGAAGGGAAGAAAAGTTGATTCCGATCTCTTCTTCCCTCAGCATTTTTCGTGGTTTCCTATGATTTCGTTAAAGTCACCAATAACGAACCAAGGATCAGAACGAGATATACCAATTCGATTAAATCTCTCCCAAACATACTCTCAATTTTTAACAACAGGGTCGCCATAGATAAACGTCATAGAAACTCTATTACCATAAATAATAGTCTCAACATCAATCAAACGATCGTCCAACAGCATAATCTTAACCGAAAAATCATTAGAATAAAAAAAACAAGACCTCCACTGTTCCCTATTTGGTCGACAGTTTGGAGGTTGTCAAATCCTAGAGAAACTTGCATGTTTTTCAGAAAATAACAAGAATTCTTGGTTTCAGATAAAAACATAAAACCAGGAGAGTATTTATGAGATAATTCTTCCAGTCGGCGAGAAGTAGACTCTGCACCCGCCCCTTTGACAGTTCCAAGCTAAAACCCTCATGTTGGAGGCTTGGGAGGAGTACGGGCATCCTTCAAACCTTTATTCTTCTATCCTGACTTGGTGATCTTCTTTGTTGGTGCTGGCACCGAGGCCCGACGGGGAACAAGAACGCTGGGAACGTTGGTCAACACAGAGGGTGGTAAACCGGTGGTCACAGATGGTCTCTTCTTGGGAGGACTCTTGCCTTGGAAAGGTTTAAGTTTCTTGGACGCTACGGTACTCATCTTTGGGCTTCGCGGAACCTTCTTCTTCTGGCCCTGCATTTCGTTTCGACCGGGCAAGTTGGCTTGAGGTTTTTGCGAGCTGAATTTTGATCGGGTGACCTCACCCGCTTACTGGTCTTGGACTGAGAGATGGTAGGAGCCATAACCGGAGCATGCTTGATAGGAACCGCGACATCAGATATAGTCCTTTCCAAACTAACCATGAGGTCCACGGCAGCTAAGTCCCCCTCCAAGAGATCATCATCCTCCATGAATCCTTATGTCTTCATTTGTCTGTTACAATCTGATATGATTTTCCTAAGACCGAACACACATGGCGATGGAGGTTGATAGATCCTTGGCTAGATCGGATGCATGGAGCAGATGCTAAGGCGTGAGAGTGGAAACTCCCGAATATCCCTAGGCCCAAACTCGCGGTGATCGTCACAAACAGAGAGGGTGGCTGCGCCGAGTTAAGAATCCGCGAATCTGAGATGATCAGGCGTGAGAACAAGGTTTCCGAAATCCTGATGCCCCTAAATCTACTTGAACGAATACTTAAACTAGATGGATCGAAGGCTGCATTGAGTCCGATGAGAAAAACTCAATAAACCGAAAAGAAAAGATTCAAGAGGCTAACTACCTTAGAATTGAAAAGAGTTCTCAAAAAGAACAAAGAGAAAAACTCAAAAATTTTATTAAGATAAAAGTGAATGAATTCCAGAATGAAAGTACATTGCGCTTAAATAGAAGAGAAAGCAGGCGAAGAGTCATGCTTAGAAAATCACTAAAAGACATAAATGTTTTTGACTGAAATAATGAAAAGTTTGAATGATCCTTCGGCTGGCCCTTGACCGACTTTTGAACTTCTTAGCCAAAAATGACTCCTAAGCTTCCGTCCCATGAACCTATGTCGAGAGGTGGGCAATGGACTTAACCTCGTTAAAATCCCACCCGGTAAATCCTTTGAGACAAACCCGAGTGTAAGGAAAAAGAGTATTAAGCTGTCACCCAGACTAGATTAGCTACAGCCGGCGTTCATGAGCACGGTCACAATTTTGGGTGATGCTGGGTCGCCTGGTCCATCCTTGATCCCATTAAACACAGCTTGAACCGCCCCTACCAGCTTCTTAGCCCTGGATCGCGTCATGGGTTCTTCAGGTACGGCCAAATGGACTTCCAAAACCTCAATTTCTTTATATGGCTAATGCTCTGGGTCCATGATCGTATCACATTCATCGAGGATGCTTAAATCTTTTTCTGTCAGCTCAGTATCATTCTTCTCACCATCCACTCTGTCTCCCCAATCGGTTGGAACCGATTCCATTCCAAAAACACTCTTATCCTCAGTATCAGTAATCGGATCTGAAACGGGGTCGAGAGGAGAGGAAACATGAGGCAGAAGAAGCTCATCAAAACGTGGAGAAAGATTTGCACCGGAAGCTGAACCAATTTCCAAAAGCTTTGGGGAGGAATCAAAGTCTCCAGCATCGCTGTTATCATCATCCTCACCCTGAACGACAGCCTTCCTTTTTACTTTATCCAAAAGGTCCACTTCGTGGGCAATCGCTGGAGGAGGGTGAGATGGTTTCGAGATACGCAGAGCAGGCTGGTGTCGGGAATTTCGGGGATTCTCCCAATGATCAAAAATCGGATCCACTCTAGGTGGAGAGCGATTACGGTTGGAGGAAGGTTTCATCCTTTGAGATCCATTCTGAGAATGAGAAAAGGCCCTTCCTGGTCGTCTCTCTGTGAAGATCTTGACCGGAGACAACAGAATCCTGAGTGCGATGCTTCCTCGGGCCGGTAGAGAATTGAAAAGAGGTCTCCCGGTGCTGGGGAAAAGACTGTTCTCGCTCACCACTCAGTCGATGCCAGACTGATCCTCTTCTGTACTCTGGCGGCCCTCACCATCACCTCAGTACAAACTGCGGCGAACAGATCTCTGAGCGAGAGAGCGAGAGGAGTGGAGATCTTCCTTCACAGAAGTGGCACTGGAGGTAGGGTTCTGGCGAGGGTTCCGTTCACGGCGGGGAAGGTCCCGATCAGATCTGTCAGTCCTAAAGCCACGACGGTCATTTCGGAAGCGACTTCTCTCTTTGCGAGAATCACAAAGGTTCCGGTCTTTCCGCTGCTGCGAGGCAAGTCTCCGCTCTCTGTTTATGCAACGCTCGCTCTTTGACAGAATAGGGTAGGAGCTATCCTTGTGGGAGATTAGGTGACAAGTAAAGCAGTACCGAAAAAGCTTATCATACTCAAGAGAGACTGTTATTTCATCCCCATTGTCAAACTTAACCTTCTTAAATTTTAAAGGTCTTGTGACATCAACAATCACCTAACACACGACCTTTTTTGTCATCCACTTTTTTAACTATCCCCAGAGCATCGCCAATCCTCATGAAAGCATCTTCCACCCAGTAGTGGAGAGGAACTCCTCGAACAAGAACCCAGAAGGTGACAGAACTCGGGAAATCATCCTGGATGTGCGGTTCTCACCTCTCAAGAGAAAATGTCCATTTGTTGAAGTGACATGGTCGTTTCTTGAAAACGTTCTGAAGGTCCTCCTCTGTATCAAAGTCAAAATGAAAGCGGCCATTTCCAATATCCACACCACGAACACGGCCTGCGACATCCTAGATACCAGCTCAAGGCATAAAAGCCAAGAGAGCCTCGGTATCCCTGCCTCCAGTGTGAAAGGATCTTCCGATAAGAGTAAGTTGGAATCTTATTATTAAAGCAGAGTTGTCGAAGGCTGGAATCAACACCGATTCGTCCTCATCGTTGGAGGAATTCGCACAGGCAGCTTCGTCATTCGAGAGTCGTTTCATTTTCCTGAGAGAGAAGCAGAGAAAACAGAGAAAAACAGAACGAGAGGGGAAGTGAAATGGTTTTGTTTTTTGAAACAAGAGAGAAAGAAAACAACGAAGGGAAATGAGGGGTGGGTTTAAGAGAGGCGAAAAGAAAGGGAGAAATCTGAGCTAGAAGAGACCCAGATCTAAGATATTTGGTAGGAGGAAGGGAAACAGGGAACAAGGACAGCCCAGATCTGTCGGAAAATCAAAGGCAAGCTCATCCTTCGAAGATGTCCGTACAGAGTGGCTAGAGAGAAAAGTCCGTACAGCTTAGAGCGAACTCTGTGTTTCTCATACGTTTCTGATGATTATGGGAATGCTTGAACACCCTTACTTTAAATAGCAAAACTCTAAATGTTTCATAGATTAGTCCAAGTTTCAACTCATGATCTATTCCAGTTATCAGAAAATGTACTATTGAAAATGGTATAATTCATATATAGAATAAGTTTCAATCGGATCTTTCATTCCCTTCTCTTTGTAGCTAAGAAGGCTTCCTAGTCTGAAAGAGTCTTTCAAATCAATGAAGATGTAATATATGAAACAATTTTACATCACATCAGAAATTGTAGCCACAACGTAAACAACATTTGTCTTTCCATTTTCACGTCTAATTAACAAAAATAATATTTTAAAACGTTAAAAGCTGTGTGTTTCATTAAGGGAAAAAGACACAAAACGTAAAAACAAGCAATTTAGAATTTAGAGTTTTCAATTTCCACCTACAGTCTTGAAAAAACAATACTCTTTTAATTAGCTTACGGATTTGAGAAGATATATGTTCTGTAGTTTCTTCTTTTAATAAAACAACTACACATATATATTAATTATATAGCCACCCCAAGCCCAAGCTAGACTAATCTCTTTGTATTTCATTCATAATTTATAACGTTGCAACTCCTTCCTCTGTAGCCACTCAATGAGTTTGAAGCAGATTTACAGTAAATGAATCAGTTGAGCTTTCCACTGGCAAAATCCGATATCAGCTTCACAAAGTGTTTCGGGTTCTCAACATGTGGAAGATGACCGGAATCTGATACTTCCCGGAAAACCGCATTTTGTAGCTCACACAACAATTTCTGCATTTTGTTCATGACATAGTTAAAACCATGCAGTATTTCAAACTCCGGACCAATCTATCCGGTTAAACCTATAAACTTTGTGATTATTTCAGTAAATTCGGTTGGAGTATACTCTAAAAATTTATAACTTTTCTGACCAACTAAACCCAAAAAAAAAACCCAAATGGTAAATTGGTGATTCGGTCAGTAAACCGGCCCTAGTACACTTGAAAAACCTAGACTTTTACGACTAACCATAGACCCAAAATAAATTAATGAAAACAATTTTTTAAAAATTAAGGTGAATGGAGCAAAGAAACTTTAAACATTTTTTTGTTGATGTTTCAGACTAAAGCAAACTTACAACTGAGAGCTGGTTGCTAACAATCTGATCGTTCTCACTGCATACAACGAGCGTCTTATGGTTTATCTGCGTCACAAAAAATAAAGAAAAGAAAATCAGAAAATATAAATTTATCTGGTTTTTCATGACATGTGAAGTATTAGTTTTTTTTTCTTAATTACGAGTTTGATATGTGAAGCGACGTTATAGCCTCCACTAATCATGAAATCGACCATTGCATCTTCCCACCACGGCATTTGACAATGTAACCGGCCAATCTAAGCAAAAAAAAAAAAATCCATTTCAAAAATCAATTTGACATATGGAAATATATTTAAAAGAATGAAGATATATAGATTTGATCTTACATTAGTCCAATCTATGTTCTCGGACAAAGGTGATGAAAAGGCTAACACGTTGGCCAAAAGCCGAAGAGGAAATGACTTCAACAACTTAACCTGTAACAAATGTCAATTATTAATACAAACGTTACCTATTGAGTATAAAAAGAGTTTTTATAAGACCAACCCCAGCGTAAGCAATCGATTTTGGTAACTCCTTAAGCGCACCGATTCCTTCTGAATACGCATTAGCGTTAATGAGAACCAATTTATCAACCTGAAATATCAGAAAGAAGATGGTTTAGTGAGTGAGCTATTGTGATTGGTTTAACCGAAACATTCTGATTATTAATTTATAAAAAAAACCAGAAATATACTGCTTCAGGGTAAGTAGCGGTGAAATCAACAGCTACGGTTGCTCCTAAACTCGGTCCAACTAAAATCATTGGCCGTTTGATATATGTTTTCCAGAGCTGAAATTCAAATTAAACAACGATTATTAGAGTAACCAAGAGGACAAAATCTATACCACATATTATAACAACTAGGACTATCACTACAAGAAAATTCTTGTAACAAGAAAATACTAGGATTTGTATTTGTCGGTAATACACAGATAAACTTAGGGACATAATCTGTTGTGTTCCTCTGTTTTCTTGTACTGTATAAATAAGTACTGACCTCGAATAGATGATGTCGCTTAGATGCTGCATCACACGGTGGAAGTTTCTCTACAATATTCATTAAATTTAGTGACTTCTTGAAATTGAAAACAGAATCAATCACAAGTTCTCAAGAATCGAGTTTAATTAGTGTAAAATTAAGTTCTTACGAAGATCTGAGAATCCCCAACCAAGAACATCAATAGCCCAAGTCTCAAGACAAGCTTGTTCAAGCAGAGGGTAAGTACGTCTCCATTCAAGACACGAGCTAAAAGTAAAAAGAAAAAATGAAAACTTTCATATAATTTTAGACACACAGTGAGTTCATGAAATTGTCTTGTCGGTGAAAAAATTAAACCTGTCGAAACAATGGAGAAGAACAACGGGACTTTTGTCGTGTAATTGAACAGTTGGTTTGATACAGCTACTCATTACACAACCTCTAAAGTTTCCAATCTGCAACACATTTTGATTCTTGTCTCACACAAAAAAAACTTGAGATTTGGGAAAAAATGAAAAAATAAGGAAACGAAAATCGAGAGAGAAGATGAAGAAGAACCTGAAGAGGAACAGGGATCCGTACAATTCTTTGAGCCAAAGCTCTTGCGAATGGGTCTTTTATGTTCTTTACCTCCTTCGGAAGAAATGCCGGAAACCCATCTCCGTTCGCCGTTATCTGTTGCTGTCGCCGGAATCTTGTCGCCGGAAGTGGCGGAGTGACCATTTTAAAGCTACCCATCATTTCTCTCTCTCTTTTTTGAGCTCTGCTTGTGTAATGTGAGACTTGTGAGTTCAAAACTCTTCTTCTTGAAGCTTTTCCTTAAAAAAGAAAATGTTTACTCCTTCCGTTTCATAAGAAATTAATAAAATATATAAATATATTTCTAATTAATATATTTTTATAATATTTAATTATAAAGATTATTATTTTTAAATGAGAGATAAAACAGAAAATAAAGATAAAAAGTTATATTGAAAATACAGAATAACACTCTTTTTGAAACAAAAAATGAAATCTAAAACGACACTTATTTATGAAACGAAAAAAATATTAATTTAGAGTTTAAATCTCTAATTTTGGTTTAGTTTTGTTATTTTTAGCGGAATATTGATTGTGACGTTTAATAGAGTAACCAGAAATAGAAACGCGAGTTATGTTTGGACTCAGACCATTTGCATGGCATTTTAATTGAAATGCAACTACCAAATTTTTCGTGTTTTTGGACTTTTTAGTGTACTTGTCTCTTCTTCCTGTTATCATTAATTGTATCATTAATTAGAAATCTTGTATCTTTATTTACTTCTTTTTTGTACTTGTCTTTGGAAATGACCACACAAGTTCTTCTGACAATTTACACGCTTTCTAGTTTTGAAAGCTTGAAGACAAAAAGCAATACAATTTTTTTTTCTTATTCTTTTTCGATTGCACCAAGAAATCTACTCCTATAATCTGTTGGACAAGGGAATTAAAGGGTGTTAGATTACTTTTTGATTTTTTTTTTTGGTTTTAATGTTTCTGAACTCAAAATCTGGTGGTACCTCCCACCAACAATAACTATCTAGATTCCACATGTTGATCTATTGATGACACCTACTAGGCTATTAGTATTAACGTGTCCAAGAAACAACGACTAACATTACAGTTACATAAGAAAAAGTTGAAACTAATTCACTAACAAACATTTTAGGGTTATCCCAAATATTTGTGTAGTATGATGTTACAAAATTATAAATATCATAGGCTTTGAATTATGGCATGTTTTTTTTGTTAAAATGAATAATAGCATGTTGATTTCAGTCGTTTAAAACTTACCGATGTTAATTCTCAAAACAGTCTTGCTTAAGTGGACAATTGTTGGATTTCTGCCTTTACACTAGATCTTAAATCTGATTTCGAGGGAGTGCAATTTCTTTTTGCAGAGATGATAAGAACATCTCCATTGGAGAGATACTTATTGAGTTTTTTTATAAATATAAAAATAATATTTGTAGTGTATTTTATTTTGAGAACCTCATCATAATTTTGTTATCTCTATTGGTGAGATACCATTTGAAATCTCTCATCAATATAATCTTATTTTTTGATGTAGGTTTTTTCCATTTGCAGTGTAATTTATTTTAAGAAACTTATGTTAAATTTCATCTTAAAATAGAGAATATCTTATTAATATTTTTATTTTTTTCATATCTCAGATTTTTTTCCTGATATGTAACATTTTTTTTAATTAAACGCTACTAAATTAATATTATTATACTAACCTTAAATAACATCAATGAAAATAATCTATACTATTATTTGCGAAGTCAAAATTCTTACGTGTCAACACCAGAACAATTTGCTTATGTGTCATATATACATGTCATTTTTCTTAATTCTAATTGAATTATCATTAATCCTACGTGTCACTATGGTTAATATGATTTTAATGGACCATTTATACTATTAGTTAATGGACCATCGATTTTGTTTAATTCACCAAATTTGTAAAATGGGCCATCGAAAAATATTAAAAAAAAAACCCTAAAACATTTATCCTACACTATATATATATCGTTAGCCTACATATATTTTTCCATCTACAACAACTAACTCACCCTTCTCGAAGGTCAACTCTTCGCTCATTCTCAAAGTAAATCGGTTTTGTACTTTAGTAAGCCGGTGAATTTTGTTTCTGTGACATAGTCTCCCATATTTCCTTTTTGTGATTTCTAGTGATTATTTTTCTTTTCTCGCCTTCTTTTAATTTTCTATTTTATTTTTTGGGTTTTATATTGTTGTTAATTTGTTGTTGTCCGGGCATAGAGATTTCAATGTTATAAACTAAAACTAAAAATAATTAAAAACAATTATTTAATATATACATAATAAAATAAAACAAATTCAAAAAAGAAACACCATCTAAAATTAACAAAAAATATATTTACTATTGAACTCACAAATCAATTGAATTAAGACAAAAGCGAGTTTTTCGTCTTTACATAATTGTTTTTCTTTTTTTCTTTTTTATCTTTTAGTTTTTTTTATATATATTTTTTTTATTTCTTCATCGTCTTCCATCTTTATCTCTCATTCTTCTCTGACATTTTCTTCTTAGTTTTCTTTCATTTTCTTTTATTTCTTTTTCTTTCACCTCTTCATTCTATATCCCTTTTGTTACTTTTTATTCTTTAAGTTTTTTTTGGTCACATCTTCTTCTTGTTTTTTGTTTTCCTCATCTTCTTTCTATTTTACTTCTTCTTCTTTTTCATCGCCTTTGTCTTCTTCGTCCGACTTTATTTTCTTCTTATTTTCCTTCATTTATTTATATCAATCAAATATATGTGCTTGAAAACTTTAATTATATCTCTCTCCTCATACATGTGTCCATCCCTCTTTCAATATTTATCTCTCATTCTCTCCTTTCCCCCTCGTCCTAAATTTATATATATCATATGATTTAGATAACTACATTTAAAATAAGAAGTATTTCGAAAATAAAAAAATAGAAACACAAAAAATATGAGCTAACATAGACTGAATATCATGTACCTATAAGGTTAACTCTCTCTACCATTTCTCTTTCTCTCTTTATCCCCTCTCTCTCTCTCTCTCTCTCTCTCTCTAATTCTATCCCTCACACTCTCTCTCTCCATCGACATGTCCTTGAAGCATCTATATGTCCCTGAAAGCTTTAACTCAATTTCTCTCTGCCTCCCCGCACAACATCTGATGTGCTGTCTCCACAGCAATTGTCCTATGTGTCATTATTTAAAAATATTATATGGCGTTTTAATTTGTTATGATAGGTTAATCATTAATCTTACGTGGAAATACCCGTGATGTGTCTTTTTTTCCTCAATTATGGGCCATCAATTTTATTTATGGGCCACTAATCTCGATTTTGGTCATAGCCACTGATTTTGGTTATGAGACATCGATATCAAAGACAGTACTAATCTAAATCCTAGCGTATCCATCGTGCTATATATACTCCTCTTGGTCTTCATGTTTTCTTACATACAATGTTCGTCTTCTAAGGTTTAGCATCTTTTAAAAAATAAATCCATGTCTTTTAAAAAAAATCGATATATATATATATATATATATATATATTATTTATGCATTTCCATAATGACAACCTACTCTTATAGTTCATACTTCGCTAATTGAATATTTTATCTCCCGCTTTACAATAAAATTGTCAGGTAAATAAAAATTCATGTTTGTTTATTTTAGTTTGTGCTTTAAATGTTTTTTTCTGCTTCTAGACTTTCATCTTATGTAAATCCATTGCCTAATAGTTCTTTACTTCAAAATTTTTATGAATTTTCTATAGCGACCAGCAATCTTTTCCTCCGTGATCATCAGATTTTGCCGTAACATCTGCCTCCATCTCAAATCATTTTTACAGAAGATGAACATTTTTCTGTGATGTTTACAACGATAAATTTACAGGTTCGTTAAATTAAGACTATCCTGAAGCCATATCGTATATGTATTTTGAATTTCCGATCCATTGGGATTGGGATCATAAAAACATCAATGGCACCCCCGTCTTTGTGGTAACTCCAGACCGAGTATTATAGCCTACTGTAACTCTAACGCTGGCGAAGCCTACTACTTGAGGGTTTTATTGCATGTCGTTCGTGATCCATGTTTTTAGATGGATATAAGAACAATTAATGGTGTTGTCCACCGTACTTTCAAAGATGCATGTTATGCTTTGAGTTTAATGCACGATGATACCGAGTATGTCGAAGCTATCTATAAGGAAAGTCAATGGGTTCCCACTCCTTTCTTCTTATGA
>NW_006256877.1:4544027-4660421 GCF_000478725.1 Eutrema salsugineum
GCAGCTTCTATGATGAATCCTTTTTATGTTTGGTCGATCCATTCAATGTTTTTTAGTATAAGTTTCGTCAATTCCTTGCATTGTCCTTGATTAATTTTCCTTAATTATCTTATTTTAACAATTTTCTTTGATTTTTTGTTGTGTTTGGATTTTAATTGTTTTCCCTAATGTACTTTATAAATTTTGTTACCATCAGTAAAAATAAACAATTAAACAGATTCCTAATTAGTTTTTGCTACTAATAATTTATATATTGTTCTTATTTTAAGCCATTCATAATTGTTATTTATTGTTAAAAAAGATATACAAATAGTTTTCCTAATAAATCATATATATTGCTCTTACTTTTATTCACCTATAATTCTTATAACTTAGAAGTATAAGTATAAAGAAGAAGATGTAGTTAATGATAAAAACTAAAAAAAAAGATGAATTTGAATAAAACCATTGAGAATAAAAAAAGCATATGAGAACACGAAATAGTGAAGAAGAAAAAGGATATAAAAAAAAGGATGTTTTAGTTAAAGAAGGAAACCGGAAGAAAACAAAATAAAAGAAGAAGAAATGAGAAAATGAAGTAGGTGAGGATGAGAAAGAGATCAAGAAAAACCAGAAGAAGAAGAGTTTGATGAAGACCAAAGAGGAATAAGAAGTAGAGAATAAAGAAGGCTAATAAAAATTTAAAAAGAAGAAGAACTGAGAAAATACAAAGATGATGAAGCAGAAGTCAAAGACAATGATGAAGATGAAAGAATAGGGTGAGGAATAAGAAAATCGAAAGATATATAAGAGGAAGAAGAAAAAAAAGTACAAGTCAAATACGATGAAGAAGAAGAAGAAGGAAAATATGAGAAAAAGAAGATCAAGAAAAAAAAAGTACAAGTCAAAGATGATGAAGAAGAAAAAGGAAAATATGAGGAAAATAAGATGAATAAATTGGGGCCGAAAAAGAAGGCAAAATCCTTAAATTGGAGATTGAAGAAGAAGACGAAAAAAAACTGAAAAAGAATAAGAAAAATACAAAGAAGAACTAAACCAAAAGATAAAGAATAGGAAGAAGAGTAGAACAAAACAAAAGAGGAAGAAGAACAAGAAGACAAATCAGGAGAGAGAAATGAAATAGAAGTTGTAGACGATGAAGAAGAGGAAAGAAAAGATAAGGAATAAGAAAATTGACGTCGATGATAAAGAAGAAGGAAAAGACGAAGAAGAAGACCGAAAAAAGCAAAAAAAAAATCATAATAAGAAAAACTATGACATGACGAAAAATATTAAGAATAGGAAGGGGGAATGGGTGATGAATTTGGAGAAAGGGGGGACAGAGAGAAATTGAGTTAAAGCTTTCAGGGATATGTCGATGGAGAGAGAGAGTGTGAGGGAGAGAAATAGAGAGAGAGAGAGAGAGAGAGGGAGAAAGAGAGAGAAAGAGAAATGGTAGAGAGAGTTAACCTTATAGGTACATGATATTCAATCTATGTTAGCTCATATTTTTTGTGTTCCTATTTTTTATTTTCGAAATACTTCTTATTTTAAATGTAGTTATCTAAATCATATGATACGAGGGGGAAATGAGAGAATGAGAGATAAATATTGAAAGAGGGATGGACACATGGATGAGGAGAGAAAAATAGTTAAAGTTTTCAAGTACATATATTTGATTGATGTAAATAAATGACGAAAAATAAGAAGAAAATAAAGTCGGAGAGAACGAAGAAGACAAAGGCGATGAAAAAGAAGAAGAAGACGTAAAATAGGAAGAAGATGAGGAAAACAGAAAACAAGAAGAAGATGTGACAAAAAACGATCTCGTAAACGAATACATGTTGTCAGAAATAAAAAGTAAACATATTTAACGCTTTATACATACGATCTTACACATTAGCTTCATAATGCGATCAACTGAACTTCGTAAAACATTTTTTTAGCTGAGGAACATACATACAGTATTTAAGTTCGGACAGCATCGATACTTCTGATAAGGGCAAGATTGACGAGAAAGTTTACACACAGGAATATCTTAATAGTATTAAGATCTCAGGATTGCCAAACTATGAATTGCAATTGAAAATAGGGACACCTATTATGTTGCTTCGGAATATTGACCCTAGAGGTGGTTTATGCAATGGAACAAGACTCTTGGTAACACAGTTGGCCAAACATGTTATTCAAGCTAGCCACATAACTGGAGAATATATTGGTCAAAAGGTCTTGATCCCACAAATGTTTGTTTCCCCCACAGAGACAAGATTTCCTTTTAGAATGAGGCGTAGACAATTTCCGGTAGCTATCGCCTATGCAATGACTATCAATAAAAGTCAAGGACAGACTTTCCAAAAGGTTGGCCTGTATTTACCAAAACCAGTATTTTCCCATGGACAACTTTATGTGGCTATATGTCGTGTTACTTCAAGAGCTGATTTGAAAATTCTGATAACGGATACAATGGGTCAGCCACAAACCAAGATTTTGAACATTGTATACAAGGCCGTATTTCAGAATGTAAGGAAACAATAGTTTTTTTTTAAGATTTAGAATTTTACAATTTAAATGGTTTATTTAATTATTTATTAAATGATATTTTAGTTTACTTATCCTTTTGCTATTAATGATTGTCCTCATTGTCGAGAATCAAACATAAAACAAATAGAATACAAAATAATAATGATGTTTGCAGAATTAATGAATTTTTAAAAAAATACAATTATTCAACTAACCAATTTTATGACTATGAATGCTCTTCCAAAATTAAAAGTTTTTACAATACATTAGCGTTTTGATATTATAAAAAAAAATTAAGTTCTCAGCTTCATAGACCTTGCAACCCCGCGCATCGCGCGGGTCCCCACCTAGTTTTAATATATACATGATTATTTTATGATTTATAAAAAATAACAATATACAGACTATTTAATTAATATTGTGATATATTGGGTATTTGATTTGTTACAAAAGAAGTTTGAACCATTTATAGAGAGGCATATGTCTCATGCAAGAGATTTTTTTTTTGGGATTCTCAAAGTATCTTATTTAAGAATTGTTTCTCAACGTTTTTGTTTAAAGAAACTATTTTATCTATTTTTTATTTTTTTTAATGTGAGATATTCTGTGAGATATTCTATGAGGAGGTGCTCTCTATAGTATAGTAAATATTTCAGTACTTCGTTAAACCATATGCCGTTCGCTTGTACCACATATTAAATTTAGTTATTTATAGATAGTTAGGTTCATCTGTTGCATAAAGTAACTTGTGAGATCTAGAACTTAGAAATAAGAAAGATATGATCGTCGTTTTGATTTCGAGATAACCAAATCATTTATTCTACTATCTCTATTTCAAGTTATCTCGTTTGTCAACGACGAAGACACAAGAACATATAACACATGCAATTTTACGAGTTCGAATTCGAAATGGAACTCTACGTTTCGCCGGAAATCTTTTCGGTTATTCACTAATAGAACTTTGCCCAAACTCTAACTCTTTATGGTTTACAAAATCTCTTATCTATAATAAAAAAATATAACCACTAATACAGGAAACATCTCCATGGGTCTGTTTTGTTTGCAATCACTTTTGGAAAAAGAGAAGGGGAATTAAAACAACCATAGTTGGCAAATGGAAATTACGTAGAACGAATCAAATCTCTCGATCAAATTTAAAAAATCGTCATAATTTAGAATCTACAGTAAAATATAACCATTCATATAAGAGGAAAAAATAATATAACCATTCATATAATAATCTTCCATTTTATGTTTTGTTGGCAATCACTTTTGGAAAAAAGAATGGGAATATAAACAACCATAGTTGGCAAATGGCAATTACGTATTAAAGAACGAAACAAATTACTAACGTAAAACCATGTGCTCATAACACAAGAAAAACACATTACTTTATCTAATTCAATTACTCAAGACGGACTTGATACCATTGAACAGAACCTACTTCTCCATAAATCTCAAGTTCACATACAGCTTTAACCAAGAAATCAACAGCTTCATCGAGGTCATCAAACCTAGCCAGGTCTGGTGGCAAAGACTCTGCGGGCCAGTTCTCGAGCCAGCCTTTGAGCTTAGCCTTGAGCTCGTCTTCCGACACAAACTGTTCATCTTGTCCTGCTTCTAATAGTACATATGTATCTGAGTTCGAATGCACTCTTCTTCTCCTTATTGCACAAACCTAAGTTACATAATCACATCCGTCTAATTATATTGGAATACTTAGACATCATCAAGACATTTTCATTTTTTCTCTATCCCATTCTAAGTTTTTTGTTACCAATCAAATCATAAACACTTTTTTTTGTTGAAAATTTGAATATACATAAATTTCTATCAAAATGCAGTTAACCAACACTTACTCTTGTATGGTTTTTGCTCATTCTTGTAGTGATACTGGACAACATTGGATAACTTATAGGATTAAGAAACAGATTTGCTGAGTTTTCGAGAAGAGAATCTGTTACTTGGAATTGTTTTATCCAAACCCGTCGGTTTTGTTGAGCTGAAAGCAGAAGATAAAAAAAACCGACAAATTAAAATTCATTTGGCTAGTGTAAGAAAACATATCTCTAGGGCACGAAGAAAAGTGTTAAGAGCTTACATTTGAAGAGCTTATCTCCGTTATTGAAAATCTGCTTCTGCAGCGATATCTCCATTTTGATTTCTTGGCAAAATTACTACAACACTTTTTTATTTTTTGTATTTTAGTAGCATGTAAGCTTCTTGTAGATAAGATAATATTACGAGGAGCATACACCAACAGTTTTTTTCTTATAATTTCCAATGAGACCCATATATCTTTACTGGGCCATTGATGACTTAAATAGGTCCAATTGTAGTTGTCCCGCTTAGCCTCTTGTTTGTTTGTTTTTTGTTTTTTGTTTTTTTTGTTTTTTGTTTTTTTTTTGTTTTTTGTTTTTTCCAGTTGAACAAATAAATCATACCAGGCTGATAAGATATATGAAAACATTTGTTTTTTTTTTGGGTTCAACTGAAAAACATTTCCTTTATCTATACATATATATATATATATATATAAAGTTTTGTTATGATAATATTTGAGAAAAGATGATAAAGCTTTCTTGAATGGAGTTTTGCTAAGAATATTATGGAATAATTGCTTTTATAATGTCAATTGAATTAACATTTGTCCCCTTAATGTTTTCTATATTTTTGTCATTTTTTGACATCGTTGCCCTTTTAAATCAGTTAGGGCAGTTATAATTAAAAATAAATTTGAGACTATATTTTAAATTTTTTGAAAATACCTAAAAAGGAATTAAAAATATTTTCAGATATCATTTATGAAAAAAATATTTTTAAAATATTTTAAAAATTTATTCTATGCTTGATAGAATGCATGTTTTATGTTCATAAAATCTTATTTCTATAGTTCTTCACGTATTTTACCAGCCCGTAGAAGTAGTTTTCTATAGGTCTTTATATATTCTATATTGCGGTAGATTACAAGTTCTACTGGATAAACTATATTCTACATGTTGGTAGAATATATCTTTTGCCTATTAGACCAGGTTATACGTTATTGTAGAACGGTTCTTCTACCTATTGACTTCATTCTACATTAACATAGAATACATCTTCTACCAAAATTTGAAAAAATATGGGAAAATTAGTTAACTCTCCGATTTAAAAATTTCGAAAATCTTCATTTTTTTTTCAACATTTTTTTAATCAGTTTTTGACGTTTTCTTTTCTTTTTTTGGCTGTCATCGTTCTCTTCTTCTTCTTTCACATTGATCAAGCAGATTTTTTTTAAGTTTACACATCTTCTGCTTCAAACATGCTATATATCTATGTTACTTATGTTTCATGAAAATCAGGGACAGATAAGAAGTAGAATTTTGTGGCTGATGCAGAAAAATATGCTAAAAGGTTTTTTTATGCTTTAGTAGAAATTCTTTTTTACTTGATTTTTTATTAATAAAACATTATTTAAAAAATTAATTAATTTATTAATTTGTAAATAATAGAGATAATTGGATTAAATTTAAATTAAACATTAAAGGGACAAATTTTATTTAGAAAATATTAAGAAGACAAATGTTAATTCAGTTGACATTATAAAAACAATTCTCCCTATTATTATTTTGTGTTACGGATAAATTTGTGAAAAAGAAGATATTTTGTAAGCTGTTATCTAGGACCGTAAAACACATGAGAAAATGATATTTTAACTTTAAACGATTTGAAACTTTTTTCAGGAAAAAAATGATTTATCTGGTTTTTTTTTATAACAAACGATGTTTTATTAAATAAAGAAGATTATGCAATAAATTAAAACCATTTAAGTTGGTCTATATGATTGGCGTCGAATATAAGCAAGTAAGCAACCATAACGTTTACATGTGGTTTTTGGAAACATTTTCTGTTATGAAATATTAACAGCCCCGAATTAGGCTCTAAGCCTTTGGATCTGTCACAATTCATCAACAAACAAATTTTTGGTTATAACTTATAACTGAAGTCCAAACGTTTTATCTTTACAATTAACTCTCTAATGTGGTCATTATCAAGGATGACAAATACTGTTATAACTTATAACTGAAGTCCAAACGTTCTGTTCTTTATAATTGTCTCTAATGGAGATTAGTTAGTTAAGTTAATTACGGTTGTTATCCAACGAAAAACAAGTCATTATTAATGACGACACAGATTCAATTTATTTTCTACACATTTAAAAAAACGAAAGAAATTGTTCTTTTCAACCTTTTGGCTCTTGAAGAGCTTGATCAAAGGTTATGTGCTCTTGTTTTGGTTACAAATATCCAATTTTTTGAAAACAAAATCTAATTACACACATTGATCTCTAATCATTTCTTTTTACAAATTTTCTTTGGAGACAGATACAATAATGGACCAGGAAACTAAACCAGGCTATGAACCAGATCGGATTCCACCGTCGGTTTTCGCAACCACAATGACTCCTAAACAAGAATGGAGTATGCAATCGAACGAATCTTTGTTCAGTATTCACATGGGAGATCAAAGTTTCTCCAAAATGTATAAATCTGGAGAACTCTCCAATTTCGAATATACTGGTGGTTCGTATATTGGCAGCAGCAACAACAACAATATTGATAACAAAATCACTCTGACCGATGCTGGAACAAAAGAAGTCAAAATCCACGTAGATGAAACCGGACCAAAAGCTGGTAATCGAGATGTCTTAACCAATGTATCTAAACCGGATCCACCACAACAAATTCCGTTAACTCCGACCAAGTCTTATCGTTCCGACACAAGTAATAACAGCGCAGCTTCTTTCGCATTTCCCACGTAAGTCGTTGTCCAATCTTGCAAACCGGTTTACTTAATTAGAATTCGATTGGTTAGACCAAATCGGTTTTTTTTAGTTGGAGCTCTCTTGGTTTTAGTTTTAATTTGTTGTCTTTATGATTCTGTAGATTACCAGAGTACCAGCAAGATCGAAAGATATCACTTAAAGTGAAGAGTGAAAATCGTAAAACGGAGATATCAAGGCACGACCTGAAGCCCGGTTTGTACCCGAATGATCCGAAACCGGGGAATGGTGGTAGCTGGCTTTCTTGTTTTTCCTGTTTTCCGGTGAAAAAATTGAGATGACTTCTCTTTGTCAAGTCAATAGGTCGTAGTTGTCCAAGAGACGCGAGACATTAGACAATGTAATTACTCATTTTATCATATGTAACACAGTTTAGATATGTACTATGTAATCTTAATGTCTCGATGGAAGGAAAACAAAGAATTGTTTGTTTAGCTTATATATTCGTTATAAATTTGGTAGCACCACATTGAGGAAATATGTAGTGATACATCAAAAATTTCAAAACTCTGTTAAGCAATTTTTATAACTTTGGTTTTTCAACATGTAAATTTATAATATATATATATATATATACATATCTTTTTAGTTTTTCAAATTTCAAGTGTTACGTAGTCATTAAAACTTCTGAATTAAACATAACACATTTGCAGAATTGTCATCAAAGTAGTTATAAAACCTCACACTAGTACATATCACAATACTGCATGTCATTATCAACTGTGTATTTACCTAATTTGATTTAATCTTATGCTTTTATGTAAAGCACAATATTACATTTTAAATGTCAATAAGCGTGAAAAATACTGCAATTCCAATAACTATATTTTTTAATTTTTAATTACATCAAACCTTTAAGACAATTTCACATCATAGATGCCAATTAATGACTTGGCATTTACAACTAAGAAATTTATAACTACCGGTAAAGATGAAAGCAATAGGCAACACACGAAATCATGAATTAATAATTAACCAGAACTTACAGAATCTATATGTAAAGTCAGGAAAATGACGAAAAAAAGCCAAGGAAATTAAACATTATAGCCAATAGTACAAAACAGGTTGTGAAGTATTTTTGTTTCAGCTATTTTCTAAGAGTGTACTACTTGATTGATGCGCTAAATTTGTCATGATCCTTGAAAATATCAGAACTCAAAAATCTCAAATCTCCGAGCAGATTGTGCCAAAAATAAGTTGTTTTGTTTGTTTGTTTCGTTTTAGTTATTAGAATATGTAAATCACTATTTCACCAATTTTTTACTCTCGGTTTGTTTATAGCTTGTTCTGCTCATTCTCTACTACTAATTATACTAAAGTTCCTTTTATTCACTTCTTTGATCAGTTGCAACGTAACTACCTAAGTTTTCCCTATGACACTTTGGTCGTCCTACATAAATATTATGCAAAATCTGGTTTCGTTTTCCATAAATAAATGAAAACATAAATTTTCTTCTAACGTTATGCCTTACGTTCTTTGACATCTACCCATCAGCATTTGGCCAATCGTTTTCCAAGAGTTCCAATAACCGTTCTCTATGCTTGTTTTAGATGCTCTTCGGTAACTAACAGTCCATTAAACAATTTGACCTGCTAGTAAAAAACCAAAAATAAAATAATCTTGGACGATGTTAAATGACAATTATGCTCTTGTCCTATAAAATATTAAAGCACCCATGGTCCCATGCTTCAGAAAGAACACACCTATAAGTCTATAACAATCTAGTGAGTAGCATTACCACAGCCTTCTGTTTGAAACAATGAGGGTTTCTCAGTCTCTCATCCATACTATCATATTGGCTTTGGTCACATCCTTTGCCGATGCTTATGATCCAAGTCCACTCCAAGACTTCTGTGTCGCCATTGATGACCTAAATGGCGGTAAGAAAATAAACCCCGGCTTAAAATTTTCTCTACATTTCTGTGACCTTGATGTTGTAATAATGTATACTATTTGAAACTATATTTCTACGTGCATGTAGTTTTTGTGAACGGTAGGTTCTGTAAAGACCCAAGGCGAGTCGTTGCAAAAGATTTTTTCTTCTCAGGCCTCAACGTCCCTGGGAACACAGATAATCAAGTCGGCTCCAATGTGACCACAGTTAACGTTGACCAGATCCCAGGGCTAAACACTATGGGAATATCATTGGTCCGTATAGACTATGCGCCAAATGGTCAAAACCCGCCTCACACGCACCCTCGTGGCACAGAGATCCTTGTCCTTATCGAAGGAACATTATACGTTGGTTTTGTCTCTTCCAACCAAGACGACAACCGTTTATTCGCCAAAGTATTGCACCCGGGTGACGTGTTTGTGTTCCCCATAGGAATGATTCATTTTCAGGTAAACATTGGAAAAGTCCCTGCGGTTGCTTTTGCTGGATTGAGTAGTCAGAACCCTGGAGTGATCACAATCGCAAACGCCGTGTTTGGGTCAAACCCTCCGATTTATCCAGAGGTTCTAGCCAGGGCGTTCCAGTTGGATGCAAATATTGTCAAAGAACTTCAGGCCAAGTTTGGTCCATGAACTGAATCGAAGTCGTTAAAAGTGTCTATCAGTGTAATACTCTATGGTTATGTTAAACAAATAAAAGGTGCTTAATAAAGTTAAAATTAACTTCTACATTCTAATATTTCCCATATATGTACCCTTATATATAACTTTACAATATATCGCTTTTGTTTTTATTTGTTTTTGCTAAATTAGCATCTCCAAGACACTCTATTTTAAGGGTGAGAAACCTCAAATTTGAGGTTTGAAAGTGATACTCTCTAATTCTCTAATGATAAACCTTAAATAAAATCTTAATATATTATACTTTTTATTTTGGTTTTCAGTATTGATAATAATTAACTAAGATCATACAACTTTGATAAATAACTGTAAAAAGTATATGAAAAATATTATGAGCAATATTAATTAATATAAACTTACAGATAAATAATAATAAAATAGACAAACTAAATAATAAATTACAAATATAATACCAATTTATTCAAAATGAAGAAATCCTTGAAAGTGCATCAACTAGGGATAAGGATTATGAGATGGCTCCATAATGAATGCAAAGTCAAGAAAAACATTTATCCTAAATGCGAGAAGAATATAAAATAGTATTAAAAACTCTATTGCTAATAATACTACTTGTGAGTTTCTTAATCCAAACAAATAAAAATCATATACAAAAATCAATAACAACAACAACAACCTTCGGTTGCACCTAATATTTCGGGGTTTTTGCTAAAAATAACCCAAAACTTGACTTTGAATACAAAAGTAGACCCCTGAAAAAACATTTAGCAGAAATAACCTAAAGGGGTAGTGAAAAGACCATTTAAACCTATATGAGTAAACAAAAAACGGATGTCCTAATTACCGTTTACACCCTGACGAAGTCTACTAAAGTGAAAAAGAAGTCTAATAGTAGACTTCATTTTATCGAAATGAAGTCTACTAAATAATTAAATCTGTAAATTTAATTTTAAAATTTTTTAAAAATTATTTTGGTATCAAATTTACATTCATAAATTCCGTAATCGTAACTCAAATGTACATAAATTATTTTTTCATATTGCTAAATGGAAATATATGTTTTTAAATTAAGTAGAAGTAAATTTATTATTTAGGTTTTAAAAGTTGTAGATTTCTATATTAAAGTCTGCTAAACCGAATAAAATAACCTAACCGAAATTTAAACCGAAATTAAACCCATATTAAACCAAAAATATCTATTTTAACCAGAAATTTTATCCTACTATATAAACCAACGAATCCTCGTAAAACCCTAATTTTTTCAAAGAGACTCTCTAATTCGGCGCTTTCCTCTGGCCTCCATCGCCTCTCTCACGATTTTTTTCGAAGCTCAGAGATCTGGTGTCCTCCCTTGTAACCAGAGAGTAACTTAGCGCTTTCAATCCGGTCTCAACAACTCAACAACGGCAAATCAAGCAGCTTCTGTGGGTTCAGATTCAACGAGAACATCAATTTTTTTAGATCTGCTTGCGAACGAGCTGTACACGAGGTCTTTTTCTATGCTGTTTCAGGTTAGAAATCTCTCTTTAGATTATACTCTGCTTTTTTTTTTAGGAAAACGTTTGTTTGATCTTCACTGTAGGTGACCTCAACATAGTGAGCAACAAAAGAGGTCCACCGTCGACTTCCTCACAGCCGTGCAGCTTTGTCTGGGTATGGCTTTGATGTCTGGTTCAAATTGTTAGCTTTTTCAAGTTTCTTCTTTTTACTTATTAGCTGATGTTTTGTCCAGAAATTTTGGTTTTATTTAATTGGGATCCACTTTGACTTTTTTTTTTATTCATAATGTACTAAGATCTGAGTGTCAGAACTAATTTGATTTAGTTTAGTAATCAGATATGTGATTATGTCTTTCTCGGAAACCTCCTCTTCCTCTTCTTTATTAGATTTGTTACTTGGGTTGATGTTTAATTTTTACTCCTTTCATTTGCAGTATCTCACAAATCTCAACAATTCATCACTGTCATCTCCGAAAGCAGACTTCTTGAGTTGATTTCGAAAGCAGACTTCTTAAGTTGTCTTCTTTCATTTGCAGTATCTCACAAATCTCAAAAATTCGTCACTGTCATGTCCATTTTCTCCACCATCGACATCGAGACGGGTAGGGAGTTTTGTCCTAACAGGCCCAAGTGCCCAACACAACAATTAAGCTCATTTACAAAACAGAACCCAATAAGTAAATAATTGATCTTCTGTTTGCTCATGATCTCTTTTTGTGTAATGATTATCAATTTTGTCTGTAATGGTCATTAATTGTAATAATCATCAACTGTAGTAGTCTTTTAATTGTCATCAACCGTTATTTTTATGTATCTTTATCAAATATGTAACATAATCAAATTATTCTATATGGACAAACTATAATTGTTCAGAGTATGATGCAAAGAAAAGTTCCATAAACTAATTCTAAATAAAAATTTTAAGTGACTGATTTTGCACCAGTTTTAAAACCACAAAATAGAAGAAGAATGGATTTGTGTTACATCACTACAAGAATGAGGGGCTTTTCCGTCGAATTATTTACGACGATTTTTAGTCGTCGTAAATTTACGACAACATTACGTCGTATTTACGACGATCAAAAATTTCGTCGTAAATTCGACGTAAAAAATGACCCTCGTAAAATCGTCGTAAATTCGACGTAAAAAATGACCCTCGTAAAATCGTCGTAACGATATTACGATGAATGAAGAACGAATTTTATTTCGTCGTAATGTAGTCGTAATATTTACGTCGATAATACGACTAATTGTCCTCTATCTCGTAATTGACGTAAAATCAATGTAAATGTGATGTAAGTTTTATTTCGACGTAAATTTGATGTAAATATGCAATGGTAATATGTTGGTAACAAAACAAAAAATTTAATATATACCCTTTCTTCTCTCATTATTCCATCAACCCAAAAAAACATATAAAGACACAAATTTTTTGAGTCTTTGAATGTTTAAGTAAAATTTTTAGTAGTTGAAATTTATATCAAATTTCAAAAACAAACAGTCAAATATTTGTTTTTGAAATGTCTATATACGATCTACGAAAGTGGATGTATACGCCCAAAAATGGTGATGGGTCGTTGACTGAAGACTTCAAAAACGGATTGGAAATATTCATGTACCAAGCCGACCTTATGCAAACTATAATTGAAAGCGGCAAAATGTATTGTCCTTGTGTGAAATGCAAAAATAGGAAACATATTCCTATTGACACTGTCTGGCAGCATTTATTGAATAGAGGGTTCATGCCCCAATACTTTATTTGGTATCAGCATGGAGAGGGATATGGTCAAAGTAGTGGTCAGATGGCTGCACGGAGTAGTAGTAATCATCAAGAACATGTGGATTTTGAAGCGTCCAATGATTATCAAAGTAGTCAAGTTCAGGGTGAAGATCATGATAGGATGCATGAAATGGTTACTGATGCATTTCATGAAACACATGCTGATACTGTTGAGGAGCCCAATGCAGATGCGAAACGCTTTTATGATATGTTAAACGCAGCAAAACAGCCTCTGTACGAGGGATGTAGGGAAGGTTTATCAAAATTATCATTGGCAGCTCGGATGATGACAATAAAAACTGATCACAATCTATCTGAAGTTTGCATGAACGATTGGGCAGATCTTATTAAAGAGTATTTGCCAGATGATAATTTGGCTGCTGAAACGTATTATGAAATTCAGAAGCTGGTTTTTAGTCTTGGATTGCCTTCTGAGATGATTGATGTTTGTGTTGATAATTGTATGCTTTTTTGGAGAGATGATGAGAAGCTTGAAGAATGTCGTTTCTGCCAAAAGCCAAGATATAGACCGCAAATTGCTGGACGTAAGAAGATTCCTTACCAACGAATGTGGTATCTTCCTATCACTGATAGGTTAAAAAGACTATATCAATCTGAACGGACAGCTGCGTCGATGAGATGGCATGCGGAACATTCACAAACAAATGGCAAAATGACTCACCCGTCTGACGGGAAATCTTGGAAACATTTTAACACCGTACATCCAGACTTTGCTAGGTCTAAGCGAAATGTTTATCTTGGTCTTCGCACTGACGGTTTAGTCCATTTGGTATGTCTGGTAGGCAATATTCATTATGGCCTGTGATTCTTACGCCATATAACCTTCCTCCAGATATGTGCATGCAAAGAGAGTTTTTGTTTCTAAGTATATTAGTCCCTGGTCCAAATCACCCGAAGCGGCCCCTTGATGTGTTTTTACAACCACTCATACATGAGTTAAACCAGTTGTGGCATGTTGGAGTACGAACATATGACTGTTCGAGTGGTAAAAATTTTACGATGCGAGCGGTGCTTATGTGGACAATAAGCGATTTCCCGGCATACATAATGCTATCAGGTTGGACAACCCATGGGAGGTTATCATGTCCTTATTGTCTTCATAGGACTGATGCATTTCAGCTTAAACATGGTAGGAAAACCTGTTGGTTTGATTGCCACCATCGGTTTTTACCACCAAACCATCAATATAGAAGAAATAGGCGTTTGTTTATAAAGAACAAATTGGTTCGTCTCCCTCCACCAGTGTACCTAACTGGAGTAGAGCTTGAAGCGCAAATAGATCATTGGGGTGGACTTGAAACAGCCCCCCTTGGAGGAAATTGGCACACTCCTGCGAATATGCCTGAAGGATATGGGGTTCATCACAATTGGCACAAGAAAAGTATATTTTGGGATCTGCCTTACTGGAAAGATCATTTGCTTAGACATAATCTTGATGTTATGCACATTGAGAAGAATTTTTTCGATAACATCATGCATACTGTTTTGAACGTCCAAGGAAGAACCAAAGACAGTGTTAAATCACGGATGGACTTACCCGATATATGTAACAGAATTGAGTTGCATATGGTGAGTAATGGGAAAGCACCTGTTCCTGTATTTCGGTTGGATGCTGAACAAAAAACAGTATTGTTTAATTGGGTATCATCAGCCGTGAAATTTCCTGATGGATATGTATCTAATCTGGCTAAATCTGTGGATAAGGGACAAAAGTTTTCAGGGATGAAAAGTCATGATTGTCATGTGTTTATGCAACGGTTACTTCCTTTTGCGTTTGCTGAACTCCTACCGGGACATGTCCATGAGGCACTAGGAGGCATTGGAGCTTTCTTTCGTGATCTAAGTACAAGGACATTATCAGAAGATGTAGTTGCACAACTGTCTACAAATATTCCAATATTGTTGTGCAATTTAGAGAAAATATTCCCACCTGCTTTCTTCGATGTTATGGAACATTTACCTATACACCTCCCTCATGAAGCAGAGTTGGGAGGACCTGTTCAGTTTAGGTGGATGTATCCGTTTGAACGATTTATGAAGCATTTAAAGGGTAAGGCCAAAAACTTAGCAAAAGTTAAAGGGTCTATCGTGGCGGGAAGTTTGACAGAAGAAACTTCTCATTTCACGTCTTATTATTTTGCTCCGAAGGTTCGTACATGCAAACGGGCTCCAAGACGTTTCGACGATGGGGGTGTAGGAAAAAGTTACGCAGTAGAAGGTGTGCCTGATATATTCTCACCAATTGGACGTCTAAGTGGGAAACTAAAAGAAACTTGTTGGTCAAACGAACAAGACTACCACAGCGCACATACATATATACTTCTGAATTGCGAGGAATTGGCACCTTACGAGAGGTACATAATTATAACCATGCATGATTAAAATTTGATTGAACAGACGAAATGTCCTTAACAATGTTTTAAAATTTCAGCACTTTCGTCAGTCAAGTCCGAGAATGCATTGACGGTGTTTCAGAAGATGAAATTAACAAGCGGAAAGACCAACATTATGCATTGTGGTTAAAAGGTCAAGTCGAGCATGATGACATGACATATGCAGTATGGTTTCATGAGTTGCTCCTAGGTCCTATTTCGAAGATAACTACTGCAGCTATGTATTTCACACGTGGCTATGTTTTTCATATTTATAGTCATGGCACTCAACGGGCAACTACAAACTATGGAGTTTGTGTACGAGGTGAAGTAGACTTTTATGGGATCATCAAAGAGATAATTGAAGTGGAATACCCCGGATTAGTCAGAATGAAAACTGTTCTATTCAAATGTGATTGGTTTGATCCTACGGTAGGTCGTGGAGTGCGAATTAACAAATTCGGAATGGTAAATGTAAACGCATCTCGGCGATACAATAAGTTCGAGCCTTTTATACTTGCATCTCAAGCAGAACAAGTCACCTTTGTTCTATATCCTCGAGTTCGGAATACGGGAATTTCATGGCTGGCGGTTGTCAAAGTTGCTCCAAGGGGTATAATTGATGGTGTAGATCTCCCGCCAATGCAACAAGATGATTGTGTGGACATTACAGAACCGGATGTTGAAGAAAATGTTCTTTTAATTGATCCACGTAATCGACAAGTTGAAGATCTACAGGGGACGAAACTGAAGAAGGTGCTGACGAATTTCAAACAAGCAGTGATGATGATGACAATGATGATGAGGACACCGAGGAAAATGTTGATGAAGACTAATTAAATATGTTGACATTTAATTGCATGCTTTGAACGTTTCAATGTAACATTTGTCAAATTTAAATTTTTGAAAAATTAAAGCCAATTAATGAAAACTAATTAAATGTTGATGAAAATTTGTTAAAGTGTTGACTTGGACATATGTTGACTTTTACGACGAATTTACGACGCTTATTTGGAATTCGTCGTAAAATGCAAACCCTAAACCCTATAGGGTTTAGCTTTCCCAACTTACAGAATGGTTTTTGGGTTTATTTTCCTAAGTAAACTGATGTATTATATAAGGGTCTGTAGTATAAGGTTCAGGAACTTGTAGAAATGTGGTTTTTATTACGACGAATTTACGACGAATGGGAGTGATCGTCGTAAATTCGTCGTAATATACCATCAAGATTACGACGAAATGTAACCCCTAAATCTTATAATCAATCTTTTATGGGGTTCAGGGGGGATTTTGATGAAGAGAATGAAATGGCTTACCATCTCATTAGGTAAAACAACTTTCTAAACAAACAAAAAAAAATTTCAAAATTTGACATATATGTGTTTATCAAGTAATCTTAAGGTGTTATATACATTTACACAAGATGTATGGATTTATCTTACATCTTACTAAATTTTTCATTAAGTTATGTAAACATGCTAGAAAGTTATACAGACCACATTTATCATGAATAGACATACTTGTATGTGCTTATGGATGTTTCAATTTTTGAATTTCATCAGTTTTGGTATAATTCGTCGTAAATTCGTCGTAATATTACGACGAATTTACGACGATTTGTGGATACACAGCCGTCTTAATTTTTATGATTTATACGATTCGTCGTAAAATCGTCGTAATGTTACGACGATTTTACGACGAATAACACGGATCATCGTAAAATCGTCGCAAAGCCCAGATACAGCCACGTGTGTTTGTCTTATTCGCTTTGTTATACGGTGGGACCTTTGCGACGAATTTACGACGAATTCGTCGTAAATTCGTTGTAATCGTTACGTCGAATTTACGACGAATATAAATTCTATATATAGGACCTCACCCCTTCCTCATTTCGTCGCTTATCTCTCCTTCCTCTCTCTCTGCTTCCTCCTCTCTTGCATTCCTCCTCTTTTTGACGCAAAAAAAGGTAATTATTTTTTTTAATTACTTTAAATTATTTTATTATTAAATAGTTTAGAAATTCAAACGGTTTAGGTCGGGAATTAGTTTAGGCTCGGAATTTGTTAGATTTAGGATCGGAATTTCTTAGATTTAGGATCGTAATTAAAAATTACTTGTAATTAACTTGAAAATAAAATTTTATCGGTTTTGCAGACGATGACTCGACGGAGGACGCATTACATCAATTTCATGGCGGACGGACACTCTTCCCGGGCGTCTGCCTCGGGAAACACCGGGACCGATGTCCCTTCATCTTCCGGAGCCTCCCAGGTTCCGAATACCGCGGAGCCGTCTCCACCACCGCCTCCATCACCGCCTCCACCACCACCTCTACCGCCGGCTGCCGAACCGGTACCCGCCCCTCCTCATCCGTATGCCCAGTTTACGGTTGAGGATTTACTAGCCCTACCGGGACGGGGGGCTTTACGATGTCTGGTTCCCGGAAAAGCGGAACCAGACTCTTATTGGTAAGTAAACTTTTTAGTGTTTTATATTTTTTTAAATTAATGCTTTAATATACTTAAATATTAATGTAATAAGTTTTTTTTTTGTTTCATAGGTTTAATTTGGATAATTGTGTCGGTCGGAGCGTTTCCGACACAATTAAGAGTCATTTCGTGGAGCCGCACTACAATTGGAGCAAGGTGTCGCAAGAGACGTTCGAAACCTGGTACAAGTGTTTTGCGGTAATATTTTTTTAAATATTTTTTATATCATTTTATATTGTAGTAAAATTCAATTAATCTTACTTTTGTATTATTTATCTAAATTTTTGTTTTCTTTTGCAGCAACGGTGGAACTGGGACATCGGGATCAACGAGACGGTCCGCGAAGCTTTCCGGCTGAAGGCGTAGAAACGCCTAGTCAACACCGTTTCCGATTGGAAGCGGAAATGGGAGACCGACGGCGACGACGCAAAGCCGAGCTCCATGTCCACTACCTGTTGGAACGGGTTGAAGGCGTACTGGCTGGACCCGCATGCCCAAACCACCGCTGCTAAGTGTTCGACTGTCCGAAACCGGGTCGATCCGGTGACTGGTGAGAAGTTAGTGACCCCGCACACTTCTGGCCAAATATCTTTTGCGGGAAGACGTCTCATGATGGTAAGTAATTATTATTTTAATTTAATTTTATTTATTGCTATAATTTATTAAATATTTTTGACTAATGTTTACTAATTCGTAGGCCGAGGAGAACGGAGGAGAGCTACCTCCAATGACGAAGCTCTTCGAGACCACTCACCGGAAGAGGGACGGGAGCTTTGTCGACGCTCGGTCCGAGGAGATCTACAATGCCGCTATGCAGCGGATCGCTGAGCGGGAGACCCAGGCCACACCTGACGGTACTATCCAAGTACCGTTGACCGTCGCTGAGCAAGACCAGATTTTCGAAGAGGTATGATCTATTTCAATTTTTTTAAAATTTATTATATTTATTACTTAATAAATAATTAACGTTTTTATTTTCCATTTGTAGGTTGCTCCGAAGAAGAAGGGCCGAACCTTAGGGATGGGCTCTATTAGAGACTGTTCTGCCGCCTCGGCTTCCGGATTCCGCACGCAGGAGGATCCGAGTCAGCTTCGCCAGGAGCTTGCTACGGCCAATGCTGAGATCACCACTCTCAGGCATGAGCAAGTGGCCCAGAAGCAGGAGCTCACCGAGATACATGATCTCTTCGACATCGTTGCGGAAGCGGTTCCGCAGTTGGCCACCGCAATCCGAGCGAGGCAACAGCAAGCACGAAGAGTTTTTGAGACCGGTGGTACTTCCGGTACTGGACCATCGGACCAGCAGACGCAGGACGGTCAGTCTTCGGCTCCGGTAGTGCAGACGGGAAACGACAGCCCAGCAGCGACGGGCGGCCAAGACGGAGAGCCTCCTCGTGACGTCGATCTGAACCTCTACGATTACGAAATCACATTGTAGATTAGGTTTTTTTGTAAAAAACAATTTGTATTAAATTTTTTTTTTATTTATAAATTATTTTTGAATTTAAATTTCAATTTAAATTGTTTTTTTCTATTTTTAACTTTTTTATTATTTTCAAAATTCATTAATTAAATTAAAATCGAATTAAATAATTCATTTATAAATCGACGTAAATTCGTTGTAAATTTACGTCGATCTAACGTCGAATATTTAACGACGAATTTACGTCGAATAAGTTTACGTCGGATTTACGACGAAAATTTACGACAATTTAACATCGACAATTAAAAAATTAGTTTCCCTTAATTGAAATTGTTCGTCTCCTAATCGTTGTTAAATCGATGTAATTTTAGATCGATTTTACGTCGTTCTTATGATGGAGTTCTTTCGTTGTACTTCCGTTGGAAATTTTACGTCGCATTTACGACGAATAGTTTCCGACGATTTTACGACGATTTTCCGGAGTTGGTAATTTTACGACGATTTTACGACGATTTCGGTTTTACGACGATCGTTTTACGACGATTTTTTTCGTCGTTAATTCGACGTAAATGCTCTTTTACGTCGATTTTACGTCGATATATGCCGACGTAAAACCCGATCTTTCTTGTAGTGCATGTTTATTCAATATCACAAATTTTTTGAAGTAACTGAATGTTGCATCAGTTTTAAAATCACAAAGTATGTCAAATCCAAAAAAAAAAAGAAAAAAAAAACAGAAGAATGAGGTTAGTGTTATTAACAAGAGAACTTAAAAATGACTCTACAATCTTTTAGACTTTTTGAAGATTTGTTTTTATGGAGTTGATCATTTTCTGTAATAAAACACAAAAAACCATATTAGCAAACGAAATTACAAACTACATTATTGCAAAAATGTAAGTAACAAATTTTCTATATAGGAGACTTCGTCTGCAGACTTCATCTGTAGACTGGAGATGAAGTCTATTCTTCCAAGCTAACTAGCTATTAAATCAACAAATTCGATTCTATAATAAATATCGACTTAAAACAAATGAAACTCATTGAGTAATTAGACCAGTTGGTAACACACATTCTAAAACCTAAAAATACAAAAAATAATTTACATATATTCTGTAATTTTGTTTTTAAAATAATGATACCGAGCAGACTTCGTGTGCAGACTTCATCCGTAGACTGCTGGAGAAGTCTACTTTAATAAGCTAACTAGCTTAAAAATCAAAACTTCTGATTCAACAATAAATATCGAATGAAATGAAATGAAATTCACTGGGTAGTTCAATCACTTCATAAAAAGTATTTCTAATCCAAAAAATAAAAAAAATACTTTATAAATTTTCCTAAAACGCGTTTTTCAAAAAAACTACAATAAGTAGACTTCAAACGTAGACTGGCGAAGAAGTCTACTTTTTCATAGTGAAGTCTACTAAAGAAATCTACTAAAAAACAGGTTATTTTTGCAATTGATCATTTCGTTGACTTTTCCTTCAGTAGACTTCAGAAGTAGACTTCCGGCCAAAAATGTTACTTTAGCATTTGACCGATGCATTGACTAACAAAGTAGACTTCTATTGTAGACTTCATGTACGAGTAGACTTCTCTGACAGTCTACTTTTGAAGTCTACTTTTTTAATAGAAGTCTACGGAAAAATAGGTTATTTTTGCAATTGAATTTTTTGAGTAGACTTCACTGTGAAGTCTACTTAAAAAAAGATTCCTTCTAAGTTTGACCGAAAAATATAAGTAGACTTCCCAAAGAAGTCTACAGTTTTTAGACTTCTTTCTGAAGTCTACTGCAGCTTTCCGGAGTTTTATGAATTTTTTAATTTTTAAAAAACTTTAGTCAAACACTAAAATGACCTATACGTTTTTGGTCAAACTACAAAAGTAACTCAAAAGTAGACTTCTTGTGCAGACGTAAACAGTAGACTTTAGAAAGAAGTCTACATTAAAAAGTCAAAATACGGTCAACTACAAAAATAACCTCTTTTCTTTCGTAGACTTCTTAAGCCTTCCAATGAAGTCTACTATGTTTTTTTTGTTTTCAAAGGATATCGAGTAGACTTCTCGTGAGGTTTAATCACTACAAGAATGAGGGGCTTTTCTGTCGAATTATTTACGACGATTTGTAGTCGTCGTAAATTTACGACGACATTACGTCGTATTTACGACGATCAAAAATTTCGTCGTAAATTCGACGTAAAAAATAACCCTCGTAAAATCGTCGTAATGTGACGACGATTTACGACGAATGAAGAACGAATTTTATTTCGTCGTAATATTGTCGTAATATTTACATCGATAATACGACTAATTGTCCTCTATCTTGTAATTGACGTAAAATCGATGTAAATGTGATGTAAATTTTATTTCGACGTAAATTTGATGCAAATATGCAATGGTAATATGTTGGTAACCAAACAAAAAATTCTATATATACCCTTTCTTCTCTCATTATTCCATCAACCCAAAAAAACATATAAAGACACAAATTTTTTGAGTCTTTGAATGTTTAAGTAAAATTTTTAGTAGTTGAAATTTATATCAAATTTCAAAAACAAAAAGTCAAATATTTGTTTTTGAAATGTCTATATACGATCTACGAAAGTGGATGTATACGCCCAAAAATGGTGATGGGTCGTTGACTGAAGACTTCAAAAACGGATTGGAAATATTCATGTACCAAGCTGGCCTTATGCAAACTGTAATTGAAAGCGGCAAAATGTATTGTCCTTGTGTGAAATGCAAAAATAAGAAACATATTCCTATTGACACTGTCTGGCAGCATTTATTGAATAGAGGGTTCATGCCCCAATACTTTATTTGATATCAGCATGGAGAGGGATATGGTCAAAGTAGTGGTCAGATGGCTGCACGGAGTAGTAGTAATCATCAAGAACATGTGGATTTTGAAGCGTCAAATGATTATCAAAGTAGTCAAGTTCAGGGTGAAGATCATGATAGGATGCATGAAATGGTTACTGATGCATTTCATGAAACACATGTTGATACTGTTGAGGAGCCCAATGCAGATGCGAAACGCTTTTATGATATGTTAAACGCAGCAAAACAGCCTCTGTACGAGGGATGTAGGGAATGTTTATCAGAATTATCATTGGCAGCTCGGATGATGACAATAAAAACTGATCACAATCTATCTGAAGTTTGCATGAACGATTGGGCAGATATTATTAAAGAGTATTTGCCAGATGATAATTTGGCTGCTGAAACGTATTATGAAATTCAGAAGCTGGTTTTTAGTCTTGGATTGCCTTCTGAGATGATTGATGTTTGTGTTGATAATTGTATGCTTTTTTGGAGAGATGATGAGAAGCTTGAAGAATGTCGTTTCTGCCAAAAGCCAAGATATAGACCGCAAATTGCTGGGCGTAAGAAGATTCCTTACCAACGAATGTGGTATCTTCCTATCACTGATAGGTTAAAAAGACTATATCAATCTGAACGGACAGCTGCGTCGATGAGATGGCATGCAGAACATTCACAAACAGATGGCAAAATGACTCACCCGTCTGACGGGAAATCTTGGAAACATTTTAACACCGTACATCCAGACTTTGCTAGGTCTAAGCGAAATGTTTATCTTGGTCTTTCCACTGACAGGTTTAGTCCATTTGGTATGTCTGGTAGGCAATATTCATTATGGCCTGTGATTCTTACGCCATATAACCTTCCTCCAGATATGTGCATGCAAAGAGAGTTTTTGTTTCTAAGTATATTAGTCCCTGGTCCAAATCACCCAAAGCGGGCCCTTGATGTGTTTTTGCAACCACTCATACATGAGTTAAACCAGTTGTGGCATGTTGGAGTACGAACATATGACTGTTCGAGTGGTAAAAATTTTACGATGCGAGCGGTGCTTATGTGGACAATAAGCGATTTCCCGACATACGGAATGCTATCAGGTTGGACAACGCATGGGAGGTTATCATGTCCTTATTGTCTTAATAGGACTGATGCATTTCAGCTTAAACATGGTAGGAAAACCTGTTGGTTTGATTGCCACCGTCGGTTTTTACCACCAAACCATCAATATAGAAGAAATAGGCGTTAGTTTATAAAGAACAAATTGGTTCGTCTCCCTCCACCAGTGTACCTAACTGGAGTAGAGCTTGAAGCGCAAATAGATCATTGGGTTGGATTTGAAACGGTCCCCCTTGGAGGAAATTGGCATACTCCTGCGAATATGCCTGAAGGATATGGGGTTCATCATAATTGGCACAAGAAAAGTATATTTTGGGATCTGCCTTACTGGAAAGATCATTTGCTTAGACATAATCTTGATGTTATGCACATTGAGAAGAATTTTTTCGATAACATCATACATACTGTTTTGAACGTCCAAGGAAAAACCAAAGACAGCGTTAAATCACGGATGGACTTACCCGATATATGTAACAGAATTGAGTTGCATATGGTGAGTAATGGGAAAGCACCTGTTCCTGTATTTCGGTTGGGTGCTGAACAAAAAACAGCATTGTTTAATTGGGTATCATCAGCCGTGAAATTTCCTGATGGATATGTATCTAATCTGGCTAAATCTGTGGATAAAGGACAAAAGTTTTCAGGGATGAAAAGTCGTGATTGTCATGTGTTTATGCAACAATTACTTCCTTTTGCGTTTGCTGAACTCCTACCTGGACATGTCCATGAGGCACTAGGAGGCATTGGAGCTTTCTTTCGTGATCTAAGTACAAGGACATTATCAGAAGATGTAGTTGCACAACTGTCTACAAATATTTCAATACTGTTGTGCAATTTAGAGAAAATATTACCACCTGCTTTCTTCGATGTTATGGAACATTTACCTATACACCTCCCTCATGAAGCAGAGTTGGGAGGACCTGTTCAGTTTAGGTGGATGTATCCGTTTGAACGATTTATGAAGCATTTAAAGGGTAAGGCCAAAAACTTAGCAAAAGTTGAAGGGTCTATCGTGGCGGGAAGTTTGACAGAAGAAACTTCTCATTTCACGTCTTATTATTTTGCTCCGAAGGTTCGTACACGCAAACGGGCTCCAAGACGTTACGATGATGGGGGTGTAGGACAAAGTTACGCAGTAGAAGGTGTGCCTGATATATTCTCACCAATTGGACGTCTAAGTGGGAAACTAAAAGAAACTTGTTGGTCAAACGAACAAGACTACCACAGCGCACATACATATATACTTCTGAATTGCGAGGAATTGGCACCTTACGAGAGGTACATATATACAAATAAGCATGCATGATTATATTTTGATTGCATAGACGAAGTGTCCTTAACAATGTTTTAAAATTTCAGCACTTTCGTCAGTCAAGTCCGAGAATGCATTGACGGTGTTTCAGAAGATGAAATTAACAAGCGAAAAGACCAACATTATGCATTGTGGTTAAAAGGTCAAGTCGAGCATGATGACATGACATATGCAGTATGGTTTCATGAGTTGCTCATTCAACTTCTTCCTCTCCCTGCTTCCTCCTTACTTCTTTGCTTCCCTGCAAACCCAAAAAATCAGGTAATTTTTTTTTACTTAAAATCTAATTTTTATATTTAGTTAGTTTAGAAATATAAACGGTTTAGGTCGGAAATTAGTTTAGGCTCGGAATTTGTTAGATTTAGGATCGGAATTTGTTAGATTAAGGATTTAGGGTGTTTGTTATATTTAGGATCATAATTTAAAATTAATTTGTAATTTCAAAAATAAAAATTTTCCGGTTTTGCAGACGATGACTCGACGGAGGACGCACTACATCAACTTTATGGCGGACGGACACTCTTCCCGGGCGTCTGCCTCGGGAAACACCGGGACCGATGTCCCTTCATCTTCCGGAGCCTCCCAGGTTCCGAATACCATAGCGGAGCAGTCTCCACCACTGCCTCCACCACCACCTCCACCACCACCTCCATCGCCGGCTGCCGAACCGGTAGTCCACCCTCCTCATCCGTATGCCCAATTTACGGTTGAGGACTTACTAGCCCTACCGGGACGGGGGGCTTTACGACGTCTGGTTCCCGGAAAAGCGGAACCAGGCTCTTATTGGTAAGTAAAATTTTTTGTTTTTTATGTTTTTTTAAATTAATGCTTTAATTTACTTAAATATTAATGTAATGTTTTTTTTTTGGTTTCATAGGTTTAACTTGGATAATTGTGTCGGTCGGAGCGTTTCCGACACAATTAAGAGTCATTTCGTTGAGCCGCACTACAACTGGAGCAAGGTGTGGCAAGAGACGTTCGACACCTGGTACAAGTGCTTCGCGGTAATGTTTTTTAAATCTTATTTATATCATTTCAAATTATTTTAAATTTAATTAATCTTAATTTTATATTGTTTATATAATTTTTTGTTTTCTTTTGCAGCAACGGTGGAACTGGGACATCGGGATCAACGAGACGGTCCGCAAAGCTTTCCGGCTGAAGGCGCAGAAACGCCTAGTCAACACCATTTCCGATTGGAAGCGGAAGTGGGAGACCGATGGAGACGACGCAAAGCCGAGCTCCATGTCCACTTTCTGTTGGAACGGGTTGAAGGCGTATTGGCTGGACCCGCATGCCCAAACCACTGCGGCTAAGTGTTCGGCCGTCCGAAACCGGGTCGGTCCTGACGGTCAGAAGTTAGTGACCCCGCACACTTCTGGCCAAATATCTTTTGCGGGAAGACGTCTCATGATGGTAAGTAATTAAATATAAATTATTTCATTATTATTTCATTTTTAATTATTGCTATAATTTATTAAATATTTTTGACTAATGTTTATTAATTGGTAGGCCGAGGAGAACGGAGAAGAACTTCCTCCAATGACGAACCTCTTCGAGACCACTCACCGGAAGAGGGACGGGAGCTTTGTCGACGCTCGGTCAGAGGAGATCTACAATGCTGCTATTCAGCGGATCGCCGAGCGAGAGATCCAGGCCACACCTGACGGTACTATCCAAGTATCGTTGACCGTCGCTGAGCAAGACCAGATTTTCGAGGAGGTATTATCTATTTCAAATTTTTTAAAATTTATTATATTTATTAATTAACGTTTTTATTTCTATTTGTAGGTTGCTCCGAAGAAGAAGGGCCGAACCTTAGGGATGGGCTCTATTAGAGACTGTCCTGCCGCCTCGGCTTCCGGATTTCGCACGCAGGAGGATCCGAGTCATCTTCGCCAGGAGCTTGCTACGGCCAATGCTGAGATCACCACTCTCAGGCATGAGCAAGTGGCCCAGAAGCAGGAGCTCACCGAGATGCACGGTCTCTTCGACATCATTGCGGAAGCGGTTCCGCAGTTGGCCACCGCAATCCGAGCGAGGCAACAGCGAGCACGAGGCGTCTTTGAGGCCGGTAGTGCAGACGCAGGGTCAGTCTTCGGCTCCGGTAGTGCAGACGGGAAACGACGGTCCAACAGCGATGGGCGGCCAAGACAGAGAGCCTCCTCGTGACGTCGATCTCAACCTCGACGATTACGAAATCACATTGTAGATTAGGTTTTTTTGTAAAAAGTAATTTGTATTAATTTTTTTTTATATATAAATTATTTTCGAATTTAAATTTTAATTTAAATTTTTTTTTTTCTATTTTTAATTTTTTGATTATTTTAAAAATTCATTAATTAAATTAAAATCAAATTAAATAATTAATTTATAAATCGACGTAAATTCGTCGTAAATTTACGTCGATCTAACGTCGAACATTTTACGACGAATTTACGTCGAATATGTTTACGTCGAAGCTACGTCGAAACTTTACGACGAATTAACATCGATGATTAAAAAATTAATTTCCCTTAATTGAAATTGTTCGTCTCCTAATCGTTGTTAAATCGATGTAATTTTACATCGATTTTACGTCGTTCTTATGATGGACTTATTTCGTTGTTTACGACGATTAATTTCCGACGATATTACGACGATTTTCCTGGGTTGGTAATTTTACGACGATTTCGGTTTTACGACGATTGTTTTACGACGATTTTTTATTCGTCGTTAATTCGACGTAAATGCTCTTTTACGTTGATTTTACGTCGATATCTGCCGACGTAAAACACGATCTTTCTTGTAGTGAATGAAGTCTACTTTTAATAGTCAATTGCAAAAATAACCTTATGTTGACTAGTAGACTTCAGTATACTTCACGAGAAGTCTACTTTCGCGATATGAAACTGAAATATGGAGAAATTGAAGTGCGACGATTATCTTTAACAAAATTGAGCTCGGCTACAGTTCTTTTAAGCACCCATAACTCATGATTTCACCAAAAATAAGCAACCCAGATGTTAAGTAACCAGAAATCACCAAAAATGCATGACTTTTGGCATTGTAACTTAGTCCAGATGTTTTGGAGAAGAAATTATGAAAGAATGAGGAAGGTTATGAGTGAATGAGCTCAAATCTTTACTTATTACAGCTTTAAAATTGGTTGAGAAGCATTTATTCCATTTTCATGGTTGTTCATGGTGGTTGAAGAAATTGAAGAAGATGGCATTCTCGTAATAAAAAGGTTTTTAGAAGGTCCAAGGAGACTTTAGCCAAATTAAAGAAAAATCGAAATAATAGATGTATAATGGCATTTTCGTTAATAGTTTAAGTGGGAAGGATAAAATTGTGAGAAAATGGCAAAAACTGGAGAGAGAAAAAAAAGAGGTTAGTTTGGTGTTTGACTTTGAAATATGGGTTAAATCTGAAACTCTCCCGGACAATAGTGTGGTGATTTTTGAGGTTCAAGATCTAATTTACCTGAATATTAGTATTGTTGTGCTATTTTAATTTTTGTAGTGTTTATATGTGCATGTAACTTAATTTTCTTGTGTTATTTTAGTTTGAATTAATTTTTTTAATGTAATGTTGTTGTTATGTAATGTTTTTTAACTTTATGTAATATTTTATTATATTCATATTTTTATTTTTATTTTAAAATGCTTTTTAAAATTCATATGTATATAGTTTATTTATAATGATATATGTGAAATATTTATGAGACATAAAATTGTTGGAGTTAAAATAATAAACTTAAAATTAGTTATTAAGATTAATTTCGAAATACAGTTATATAGCTGAAAGAACTAAAATGTAAAGTTATATAGTTGAAAGAACTGAAATGTAAAAAAAAATATAAAACCTAAGTTTTGAATAATAAAATCTAAAATAAAAGGTATCACTAATTTGAAAATTTAAGATATCTTTTAAAATACATAAAATCTTATATTTAAAATTATAGGATGTCTTTTGGAGATGTTCTAAACACAAACTAATATTCTTAGCTTTGGTCAAAAAATTCTTTATTTTTTTAACGTTTGACACGTGTTCACAATAGATATATAATCATTTGGATTCTGGAAGAATGAGTTGTACATCTTGTAGAAAGAAGATACACGCGGAAATTGAAATGGTTGATTTCTATGAGACTTTTACACGTTAGAAATATAGTTACTGCTTTTAGGCTTCGTCTTCTTTTTTTTGTGATGGTTCAAGACTGTGATATTCACCAACTAAATGATGTGTTGTTTTCCCGTAATTTGCTATTTTAATAATAAATTATTTACTTTCCCTACATTGAATTAGTCTTTACATTTTTAAGAGACAAGATAACCATTCCAAATAGAACAATGAATTTTGAAAATAGCCACGATAATGCGAACCGAAACATTTTCTTACCTAAACAGCCTTTTTTAATATATTCTAACGATATGAATACCATTCTATATGGAAAATAAGCAGCATTATTTACATAGAAGACTTTGTTTTTGGTATGAAGACTTGTTCGTGTTTGTTGTAAATATGCCCATCAAACTTAAATCAAAGGAAGTCTTCTGTAAATGTGCCGTATATAGGTATATTTACAACGTATTTGCAAGAAACATATGTCGTAAGTCTGTCATAAATCTGCTTTCGTCATAAACCAACGTGCATACTGCATGGTGTCGACCGTAAATTTATTAAGCAATTACGTCGACATAAGTATGCATGCTTTGGTCATCGGCTGATCATCGCATATATACTTGCATGCGTTTGATTTTGCTGTATCTGTAAAAATATCTATTGTATCTGCTAAAGTAGATTATCTAGGAGACTAGGACAATGTTTTGTACGTACGTGTTTTATAATTTTAAAAGGCAAGTTTGTAATTGATGACAGATCATTTTATTTATTTTCAGTAATAAAGTGATAAACAAGCCAACTCAAATAATATATTAGTACCAAATTGAGGGATAATACGAATCCGAAACTTACAAACTTTGGTCGTGGTGCTAATGTGCTATGTATATTATTATATATATTCACAAATCCAGTTTCAGTTAAACAGATTAGTTATCGATTGACTTGTTAAACGTTTCTGAACTGCCACTTTGAAACATACAAAATATAAATATATAGAACGAATTCGGACAATGTCAAATATGACAAGCGATCTTGCCTTATAAATACTGAGCTCAAATGCTTCACAATTCACAAACAACACACATAAATTAACACTCTAAAAAATCATTAGTAAAACCTTTTGTTTGAAAATGAGGGTTTCCTTGTCTCTCATCCTGATTACCATATTGGCTTTGGTCATTTCCTTTGCCAAAGCTTATGATCCAAGTCCACTCCAAGACTTCTGTGTGGCAACTGATGACATAAAAATTGGTGGTACGTATAAAATACACGGTTTCTTAACTCTTTTTTTTTTTAATCTCCTTATATATATATATATATAGGTGCAGTTTTCGTTAATGGTAAGTTCTGCAAGGATCCGAAGCAAGCCAAGGCAGAAGATTTCTTCTTTTCTGGTCTCAATAAGGCTGGAAACACCAATAATGACGTCAAATCCAATGTGACAACGGTCAATGTCGATCAGATTCCAGGGCTGAACACCATGGGAATATCCTTGGTTCGCATAGACTATGCACCATATGGACAAAATCCGCCTCACACGCACCCTCGTGCCACTGAGATCCTTGTCCTTATCGAGGGAACATTATACGTCGGTTTTGTCTCTTCCAACCAAGACAACAACCGTTTATTCGCCAAAGTATTGCACCCAGGTGACGTTTTTGTCTTCCCCATCGGACAGATCCATTTCCAGGTGAATATCGGCAAAACCCCTGCAGTGGCCTTTGCAGGACTGAGTAGCCAGAACGCTGGTGTCATCACAATCGCAAACACTGTGTTTGGATCAAACCCTCCAATTAATCCAGAGGTTTTGGCTCAGGCGTTCCAGTTAGATGTCAATGTCGTCAAAGACCTTGAGGCCAAGTTTAAGAACTGAATTTAAAGTCATTAAGAGTGTATCTTAACACTTGAAAGTGATAATGTAATACGAATTAAATGTTATGCTTACTAAAATAAAATTGGTGTCGTTCACCGTAATTAGATATTTAATATCAAGTCTACTTTTCATATAGTGAGTTTTTTTATTCTAAGTCTGGATTAAAATGTTTTGAATCAACTCATCAACCAGGAAAAAAATACAATAGCAGCGTACAAAATGGTTTGCTAGTTTCTGACAGTTCGATCATAAAACGGGATTATATCTTTTGTTAGAGAATGGTTTGCTTGTTTACATGTGTGGTGGGCCCAAGATTTCAGAAAAAGGTTGTCGTTTTTTCATCTAAAAAGACATGGTGTGTGCGTACGCCGATGCAAAACCCTTGGTTTGGGCAGAGCCGTGCAGCCGTGCTTCATATGTATTAAAAAAGGCATTTGCCTTAGGCCACTAAATATATTTTTAATTTTAAGGCCACATTTTTTTTATAATTTTCTTCAGTTATGTAAAATAAATTATTTTATTTGATATATAATAGAAGAATATTATGTAGTTATATATCTTTGAGAGACAACTAAAACAAATGAGTTCTGATATTTAAAATTATATTTTGTTTAATAAAAACTATATTAATATATTAACAATAAATAAATTTCAAATTTAAACAAAATAAAATAATAATATATTTTAAAATTTGTCTAAGGCCTCTTTAAGGCTAGACACGGCACTGGGTTTAGGAACAGCATAACTTGAAACGACACGGAGGAGACCGAGTAGTCGGAGACTCGTAACTCCCATACTAACGGGTATAGATCGGAGGAAGGGAACAGTTCGTTTTCGGATGATCAGGAGATATCGGAGTTTGATTCGGCGACGGTGAAGAGAATGCCCTCATTGGAGGAATAGACGATACCCGGCTTGGGATCAAATGAGTCCCAGATGAGTTTGCCGGCGAGTGGGAGGTAGAGAGATGTTAGTGGTATACTCCGCAATCCGGTTTGACCCTGTATAGACCGAGATCGACCTAATTGAACCTGATTTACGATGGTTTCGATCAAAATGGGCCCGACCTGATAGGACGGCCCATATGCAGTCAGGCCCAATGACGAAAGTCGGTAAGATTAGAGGAAGAGAACCCTAAGGTTCCTAGTTATTAATGCATGATAAATAAGGAGCTTAGTTATTGTTCAAAGGGCTGAACTCTTTTGGGAGGAACTGAGAGCTCATTAATATTGTATCCAGTTTGTCGAGAGACCTCCGAACTCGAATATCTGTAATCCGAACTCAATTTATTGATAAAAAAATTTTCTTCAAACTTAAATTACCGAATTGACCCCTTAAAATTGAGATCCACAATCAACAATTGGTGCCCACCATGAGATTCGGTAATCGACCTCCAAGCAACGATGACAGACGAAGCACAACCGGCCTCTACCCAAGTCGGGAGCCACGTTTTGATATGCAACAACGACCCAAACCAAGTCAGTAGTTCTACAAGCGACAACGAACACAGTCTGGCCCGACCTCAACTTGATACCTCGAAGGACAACGCTGGACCGAGCTGTAATACCGAAACTTGCCATGCAACAATAGTCGCCTTCGATCTAAGCGCACTCATGAACGCTTTCGCTGCTCAAATGCAGGAATTGATCAGAAGCAATGATGTCAAGTTCGCAACTCTCACCGCACAGATCACCAGTTTGCAACAAGAGAGTCCGCTCAGAAGATGAAACCTCATCAGTGATTTCCAAGGAGAAGGGAATCAACAGCATACTGCAGCACGATCGTGTCCAGCATTTCGAGAGCCCGTCCCCACAGTTGCATACCCCGGCAGCGGCGCGCGACTTGTGAATCGAACGGATGCAAGCCCAACTGCGTGACATTAGCTCAAAGTTACACCAAGCAACCAGTTTGGCACCAGAAATCGACCGAGTAATCCAGGAAGCACAGAAAATGCCGCTCACTTCTCGAATTACTAACATTCCGTGCCTAATCTCGAGAAATTCAAGCTGCGATCATACGAAGGGAACTCAAATCCCAGGCACTTCTTCACGTCGTTCGGGATCGTGATAAACCAACTCAAGTTCAGTTCGGCCGAACAGAAAGATGCGGTCCAATGCCAATTGTTCGTCGAACACCTCAAAGGCATTGCACTAGACAGGTTCTCAAGGTTGGAGGCGAACTCCATAGATAACTACAAGGAGCTTTCAACGAAGTTTGCGAAACACTTTGCGATGTTTATCGGACAGAAAACTTGCAATTACAAGCTGTGGGAGATATTTCAAGGAGAGACCGAGCCCCTCAGAGACTTCATGACCTGATTCAAGCAGATTGTAGTGTCCTGCACGGTTGATGACGAAGCCGACCTTGAAGCAGTATACCAGAAGACATGGTATAAGTCCCTTTTCCATAAGAAACTTCGTCGCAACAGACCTCTCACTCTCGAGGATGCACTTCATAAGTCAAACATTTATATCGCAGAAGAAGAAGAGGAGGCCGCCAAGGATCGACAATACTCGGCAGCAAAACCCGACCAGACCACCCCAAACCCGATAGTTAAAGATGTCCAAGAGACAAAACCACAACCCGGAAAACCACGCGGAATGGTAAACCAGGCCGGACCTTCAAACCAAATGACAGGTCGGCTGCCAAAATCTTGGAACACGTGGAACCGAGAGGATGACACGCCACCGAGCGATCGTTTTTGCGAGTACCACGAGCGATCACAGAGGAATGCCGATACCTCAGAGATTTCCTAATGCAGCATTACCGCAAGGGCGAGGTTGCCGTAACAGACATGCCCTGACCCGGACCCTGGCGGTCGAACATCCGATAGAATAAGCCTGAAAAACAAGAGCCTGCTAAAGCTACCGACTCTCAAGATGAACAGGCCGCTCCCCCTAAGCGAGACCGCGAAGCGCTTAATCAGGAAGCCAATGTCCCCAAAACCAGGAAAAAGGTCAACATGATCATGGGACCGCTGGAATCGTGTAACTACTCAGTTCGAGCATGATGTGTGCTGTCGTCAGGGTTGTCAAGTTTTACACAAAATGAAATCAATAGCCGCAAGTGCACAGCTGATCGATTGTAGTACGTAGGGATCAAATCCACAGGGAAGGAGGATCTTTCCTACAAAAACCTTCGAAAGAAATATAAAGTAAGGAAGTCTAGAACCAGACGATTTTTGAGAGGGTTTTGGTGGTGTCTTTAAAACGTCAAAACTAATCTTAACGTGAAAATATGGGAATTAAAATGCCCTAATAACTAAACTTAACGAAAACGACTGAAAACAAGAAAAACGGCTAAACCTAATTGCTTATATGAAAATCGATTGAGAGAATGAAAATACTAGACTAAAACTTGAATGAAAATCGGTGTAAATCTATAGGAAAAGAAGGCGCTGGGTTTCAGGAAAATTTTCTCAGGGGTATAAACATTCAAAACATTGCTAGAGAGTAAATTTGATAAGATCTTAGCTTAAACTTTTCGAACTATAGTCACAGACGTATGAATACGCCACTGTCGTGATCATAGACAACTATCTCTCTCAACCCTGACCAGTAGGTTTCCACTCTGGCTCTGGAAGAGAAAAGATGCATTATGTTTAATACTCGTCAGCATTCACAAATCGCCTATAGGTAGGTTTCCACTCCTATGTTTGTTTTGCTCTCCCAAACTAGATCTGATACCGGATGAACACTTTTCACTCATCGAACATATGTGTCCCCATCGAAAATCCCTTAGACCCAACAATAAAACTACTCAGACATGATGAACGAAATCAAAAACATAGTATTAAAAAGTAGAACAGAAACCAAAATTGAAAAAGAAAGAACAAGGGTTCAAGAGATAGATCTCTCTCTCCCTAAAACCTAAAAACCTAAGCTTAAAGTAAAATTCTTCTAAGTATTTCGTCTCTCTTCTTCTCTCCCTAAAAATGATCTAAATGATAATGTATTTATAGTCTCCAATGCTCTCTGGTGTCTAGGGTTCCGGAATTGAGGCTGGAAAAATGATATGGGCTTCAGAAATGGGCCTTCTAACTCGGAGTTGCCTGGCCGCGGTCGGGAAGTGCGTGACCGCGTGGAATGGATGGCTGTCCGCGGTCGGGAGGTGCGTGAACACGGGGAATGAGCTGTTGGCCGCAGGTGGAAACGCTTGCCGGCTGGTTTACGGGACATCTTGCTCTTTGCGTATCTTTTGATTGAATCGTTGGATTGCCAAGATGTAAAGTGTGCTGGAAAGCTGATACCTCCATCTTTGAGATCTCCAAATTTGAGCTGGATCAGACGGTGAGAAGACCTTCAATCGGGGGTGAACTTCTGAGGGTTTGACTCTGAGCTGAAAATCTGGTCTTCTATCCATTTTGTTAAGTTTTTCCCTAAGTTTCCTGAAAAGAGTCTTGGAACTTCAAGTAATAGAAAACGTAATAGAAGTACTTGAAAGCAATAAAAAACATAGAAAAAGTATTTCAAAACGATCCATAAAAGTGGTCAAAATACGGTGTTATCAACTCCCCTAGACTTAAACCTTTGTTTGTCCTCAAACAAAACAAAAGTCTAAACTGGTTAAGTGAAAAAAAAATAGGAAATGCACAAATCTCAGAGACATGAACTCCTAAACTGGGACCAAAGATCGTGCATCAATCCACAACTTAGTCTAGAAAATTCTCACCAAGACACAAAAGATACTTGTCCACTTTTTCCGTCATGAAAAACATAAATAATCTAAATCTTGATTCCAGTCAACTAGCTCTCTACATTCATTAAGTGCAAAAGTGAATTCTCATTAAAGACATCATCCAGGATAGACGGCGTTTGGCATTAAAGGGCTGTTTAAGTGGTGGAATTAAAGTGTTTTGGGTTACCTGATGAATCTGGAGTATGCAAGATAATATGCAAAACCACAAGAGAGATAAGGACATGTTGATGACCACAATTTCAGTCACTTCTTCTTGCCAAATGTTGTTGCATAATCCTTCCTTCTTTGTTGTGAACAGCTATTCCTCCAGACTTAGATTCTTTTCGGGAGTCAGAAAATGATCTCCAAAACTCCATAAAATCGAACTATAGTTGCCTTGGGACTTAAAATTCGACCTCTCTAGACTCTCTAAGGCTTTTATCTCCTTTCTTTTCCTTTTTACGGATTTTTTTTTTTGGGAAAGGGGATGCCCTTTAAAGAGAGAGACTAGATGACGAGATTGTACCAAAATTTGAGATTTTTCTAAGGCAAACTGAGCTTTCTCTTGTGTTGAATCCTTCCGGGAAGTTTTCCGGCAAATCGCAAGTCTCTGTCTTTGGTGACTGAAAACTGCGTCGTTCCTCTTTCTCTCCAACGTTTTTGAACTTATCTGCATATAAGACAATAGAAAACAAGAGTGCATGTGGTTTGAAAGAGAATTGGTTAAGGTGGAGAACTAGCTAAAGATGAACTAGCCATTCAGGATCAACAGAGAGTAGTAAATTGGGTAAAGGAGTCCTGAATGTATGATTCGTTCCCTGGTCTAATGCTTCAAATGAGAGAATTAAGTCCAAATAAAGCAGAGCTAGTGTATTCCTTCATCTAAATCGAAATCATTCAAATTCCTCTAGGGTATTTCGTTTCAAATGTGCTTAGCTACCGCCTAGTCTAGTCTAAATCATGAATGAGCATGTCACTAGGAACAGTCTAAAAGCACACAGTCAACTATCATTGATTCATGTTCACCATTCCCTTTAAAACGTATTTTGTTTTGAAAACCGATTTTGAAAAACTTTAAGGAAAATGCAAAAAGTGTAGATAATGCAAGACTCTTGAAAAAAAAGTGGTTAGAAAGGGATGAAATCCTCCCCCGGACTTAAATCACATTGTCCTCAGTGTGAAACAAGTCAAGATTGGATGAGAAAAATGCATAGAAAATCGAATTGGTAAGGCCAAAGAGAACTTACCTGGATCCGGGATGCTGGTGGAGATGGACCGGATTCATTCGAAGAGGTTTGGGAAGGTGATAGGTGGTGATGAAGGTGGTGGGAAGTGATGACTGAGGTGGAGTGGGGCTTGGTGAGGTGGAATGAGGTGAAGTGGGTGGTTTGGGGTCGGATATTATCTCAACGACCATCTGCCGCGGTCAGGATTCACCCGAATGCGGCAAACCGGTGCTCGGCCACGGTCAGAAAGACGCGGCCGCGGTCGAAGAGGTGTTTCCTGCGGTCAGAACAGCTGCGACCGCGGGGGCTTAAATGCGGCATGTTTCCTGCTTCTCCTTGGTTCCTGCTGGACCGAGCAGTCAGGGACCATCCTTCTTTTTGGTTTTTTCGGTTTTTTGATTTTTTTGGCTTTTTTGTTTTATAAGAAACACCTGAAACTAAGAAAAAGAAAAAGATCAATAGAAAAAGAAAGAAAAATCTTAAAGAAAACAATACCTAAATGGGTTGTCTCCCATTAAGCGCTTTTGTTTTAAGTCGTTTAGCTCGACTTTGGTGTTGGACGTGGCTTAGTCCAGTAAAGAAGATCTCGTCCTGAGACAAGTCTTTTTCAACATCTCATTACATTGCCTAGCAGGTTCTTCGTCGCTCCAAAGTTCTTCTTCAAACTCTTCTGTTGCAGAACATTTTCCTATTTTGCTGTTATATGGGACAGCTTCTGTGAAGACATCTTTGTTAATATTAGCAAATGAAATCCTCCAGTTTGGCCAGTATTATAGCTCCGGAAATTGCTAGAAAAGACCATCCGAATATCACTGGATGTGTTGTATCTCTTGTTTCGACAATGTAGAAGTCGACAGACACGATGTAATCTCTTATTCTGAAAGGAATGTCATGAGCTATTCCTTGAGGTGTTGCATTGGAATCATCAGCTAGACTAATCCTTGCTCTAGTCCTGCGCAGGTGCTTAATACCAAGTCTGAAAGCAATTGCCTTGGACATCATGTTAAGACAAGCTCCAGAATCACAAAGCACGTTTTTAAACATTTCACCTCTAATGGAACAAGAGATGAGAAACTGACCTGCACCTTCGATTTTGCAAAGTTTTCGAACAGGTTTACCTCTTCTGACATGATTGAACAAGTCTTCTATTTCAGGGATTGATTCCTTACTCTCACAGAAGTAGTGGCCTATCATGAAGTCCTTGCAAGCTTTGGCAAAGGTGATTCCTTCAGGTAAATTTCGAACTACATCATTGAATTCATCGAGCTTTTCTTTGCTGATTTTGTTGGTGTAGTGGCTACATTCTTCAGGTTTTTGAAGGTGGATCGCATAGACAGCTGCTTCTGGTGATGTCATGTATCGAGCTTGCATAAAGTATCTATGTATATCCTCTTTAGACTCCTTGCAGTACCTGAAAAAGACTTGCAAACGACCAAGCTTCCAGATTTCATCAAAGCTTAGGTGAGCAGGGAATGTCCTGACCAAATTGTTAAACTCTATGAGCTTCTCCCTACTGATGTTGTTGATGATCCATTGAATTTCCCCTGTACTGTCTTCTAAGGAATATCCTGCGTTTGGATCTTCTACAAACAACCCATACTCTTCATCTTCAGAGTATTGTTTTTCATACTCATCTTCACAAGACACGGTCATGTAGCAGGACAATGGCTTGCCTTCGTCTTCAGATCATTGAGTGCTGATGGAGCAAACTAGTTGTTGATGAAGGAGTTTAGTCATTCCAGGAGGTGTACCAGACGCACAACTGCTCGTATGAGCTGAACGAGGCTGTTTTGGACCATTTTTCGGTTGGCCTTGACTGCAGGAGATGCGACCGCGGGAAAACGTCCATGGGCCGCGGGTAGGCCGAGCACGACCACGGGAAATGGCTTTTTGGTCGTGGTCGGAAGCGATGCGACCGCGGGAAAGTGTCTCCGAGTTGATTGTCTGCTGTTGCTTGCTCCTTGATGCGGTGCTGAGTGTGTCAACTACGTGAGGGAACAAGTTTTACCCTTAACAAAACAAAAGAAAGCCGCAAGTGCACAGCTAATCAGTTGTAGTATTTAGGTATCGAATCCACAGAGATTTGTGTGCCTGGTATTCTTCTATGGTTTTTAACTTTATGTCTAGACTAAATTGGTTTTAAAGGTTGGTTGTTTTTCTCGAATTAAACTAAAGCAAAAGAAAGCAAATAAATTTATCCTAAAAAGCAAGTAAAGAAAATCGAATGAAATGCAAATGGAATAAGTAAAATATCAAACTAAACAAAAATAAGGCAAGTAAAATATCGCATGAAAGGTAAATAAAGCAAGTAAATAACGAACTAAGGAAATTGAATTGCAGGTCTAAGAAAGCAAGTAAAAATCGATGGAATTGTTAACTATGACTAAAAACGCTGAGCTTTCGGGAACTCTAAGGGATCATAATCGGTTTTAACATTAAGGTAGATAGATTGGGATTGACAGATAACAATATATGGGTTCTAGAGCTAGAGTACGGTGGTATGACTACGTCACTGTCGTGATCATAACCAACTGTTTCTCGCAACCCTGACCACTAGGTTTCCACTCTGGCCCTGGAAGGGAGAGAACGCAAGAGCTGCACAAGACTCGTCAATACTCACGATCTCGCCGCAGGTAGGTTTCCACTCCTACGGAAAAATCGCCTGTTTCATTCTAGGGCTGATACTTAATGAAAACTTTCGCAACACTAACTATCTAGATCAGATACTAGGTGATCAATCAAGCATACATGCAATAAGAACAAAAATAAACAGAGAACAGGTCGAAATCTCAGATCTATAAACCTAGATGTCTTAATCGATTATGAGAGCCCCTTTCGGGAACCCTAAGCCCAACTCGGGATCTACTCAGACATGGCTGAGTTCGACATCATCATTGGTTTTAATAAAAGTAATGAAAAACAGTAAAGAAAAGAGATAAAGAAAGCTTCTCTATTGAAGAACTCGGACTTGAACAATCTTCTACAAAAATCTCATAAAAACGGCTAAAGGAAAAAAGGTTTCTGTAAAGTATCCAGGGTTCTCCCTAAAAACGACCTAAATGACATGTATTTATAGTCTCCAATACTCCATGGTCTCTAGGGTTCCGGAATTGAGGCTGGGAATGACTTTGGGCTTCAGATAAGTGGGCTTTAAGTCGGAGCTTGAATGCCGCGGTCGGGAGTGTTGTGACCGCGGCAATTGGCTTGTTGGCCGCGGTCGGGAAGCTTCTGACCACGGCAAATAGTTTGTTGGCCGCGGTCGCGTGAGTTGCTGGCCGACTCCGCGTGGCTCCGGGGCTAATGGAATATCTTGAGATCCAACCGTTGGAATGTCTCCAAACCAAGTGCATTTGAAAGCTGGTTGATTCTTCTATAAGTTGTCCAATTTTGAGGGTGATCAGACGGTGAGAAGGTCTTCGTCTCTCTATGAGAGTTCTGACGGTCTACATTTATCCAAAAAAGTCTTTTTGTTCCATTTTGTGCCTCTTTATCCCAAATTACCTGAAAAGTCTTTTAAAATCCGGAAACATAGAAATCCTTTGAAAACCTTTGAAAATGGAGTAAAAACACCTGTAAAAAATATTAAAGTGATCCATAAAAATGGTCAAAATCCGGTGTTATCAACTCCTCCAGACTTAGTCTTTTGTTTGTCCTCAAACAAAACAAAGGCTAATCTCGGCGAGAGGTTTGAAAACGCAGGAACTAAACAAAATCTCAGAGACCAAACTTCTAGACCAATATCAATCAGTATGCATCAATCGGGAATAGCCTAGAAAATTCTCACTAGTAATACAGGCATAACTAGTCCGTTAATCCGTCATGCAGAAATCTATGCACTAAGATCTAACTTCCAGTCAACTAGCTCTTAACATTCATTAAAAATTTCGGTGGTTCTCATCATAGAAAATCTAGGCAAGGCAATCTAGGCTAGGTGTAAGGAAGGATTATTTTGGGGGTGTGGCTTAAAGTGTTTAAGGGTTACCTGAAGATCTGGAGGATGCAGGACATTATGCAAAACCGCAAGAGAGAGTGAAGCTGTTGGTATCCACAGTTTTCAGTCACTTTTTTCTTGACATAGATTCATGGTCTTCTTCCTCAAGTTCTCTCCAAACTCCCCCAGACTTAGATTTTTGTAAATCTTTCAAAACAATAGCTCCTTAAATGAATAGTGGTTGCTCATTGCTCCACAAATTTCGACAATCTAAGACTCATTAGGCTTTTTGTTTCCCTTTCTCTTTTCACGTTTTTTTTTTTTTTTCTTTTAGAGATAAAGGGAACACCTTTAGATATAGAGTCTTAGAGAGCACGAATTTACCAGTTAATATCGGTTTTGTAAAGCTTCATGATGTTTCTGATACTCTTCCTTCCCAATTCCATTCAGTCTCCTTTGTGAGTGACTGAAAACTGCGTCACTCCTCTTCTCTCCGACGTTTTTGCACATATCTGCTGATATAGACTAAAGAGAGAATGCATGAGGATTGAAAACAAAGGTTTTGGGTTTAGGGTATGGTACCAGATAAAGATAAACTGGTCATCTAGGACGACAAAGAGTGGTAAAAGTGATGGTAAAAGACGTCCTAGATGTGTATGTCGATGCCTGCCTAAAATCAATGATGAGAAAATTAGATATCAATATTAAGTCCAAATAAAATGAGCTAGTATATCCTGTCAGAAAGAATCTCCATGAATAGAAGTCCTCTGGTGGGAGTTCATAGTGCAAGTGCTCTAGCTACCGCCTAGTCTAGTGCTAACCACAAATGAGCTATCATGCATAGTGTAGATATGTGCAGGTCTAAATCATCATAGTTTTGCGTCAAACATTCCTGAAAAATACTTAATGTCGAATAGGTTACATACTAAAATTTAAAAAGTACTTGAAATTAAAAAGCAAAAGCAGGAGAATAATTAGTACGGATAGACATCCTCCCCCAGACTTAAATCACACTGTCCCCAGTGTGAAAAAGTTGGTGAGAAGATGGTGAATATAAGCGAAATAAAATAAAATAAGATAAAAGAAAAGAAAATGATGATAGAACCGTGATGGTAGTGAAGTGCTGATCAATCACTCATCCTCCGAAGTGTCGTCTGTGAACTGGTGCTGCTCCTGTAGGAAGGTGACAACGCGCTCAAAGCGTCGTCCCTGTCTCTCAACTCTGCGCTCCAGATCGGAATGAGTGTGAGATGATGTAGATGATGAGGTGTGGCCGGTCGGAATGGATGACTGAAAATGAGCACGGGCTGCAGCTGCATCACGCCTCCCCTTGGCCACTATGTACTGGCCAATGGTGAATGGTAGACGAGGTACGGATGGCAGAAAATCATCGGATTCCGGAGTCCATCGAGGGCGTCCTCCGTTGCTCAATCTCGGGATAGATGATGAAGGTAAGCAGACTCGGTGCTCCTCAGTGCCAGTGCAATACTTGTAACCAAACCTGTCTGGATCGAAAGCGGCACGAGAGATAGTGTGATCGCGAGAGAGATAAAGTAGATCATACCAGACATCAGGAAGTGGATCATCAGATGAGAAATCAAATCCTACAGCCTGTAGTATCGCTGAAATAGCACTCCCGAAAGCTGGAGTAGCGTCATCGCAACCATGTAAATCATGCTTCACCTTTACCATATACTGCGCTATGATCCAGGCAAAGCAAGCAAGTCGTGGATCTTCCATAAACGGAATCTGAACTGTAATGAGCTCAGTCTTCAGAACACTTCCCATGTTGGCTCTAGAGAAAATCGTGTGTGCTAAGAGTTTGTGCACAACTCTCACTGCTGGGTGGCTAAGAAGGGCTGACTTAGATCTCCCACTATCATAGGCTCCATGACCCATCTCTCTCCACAGGTTAAGATCAGGTTCATCTTCAAGATAAATGCCATCAGTGTATGGAAGCTTAAGAGCTTCACAAACCTCGGAAATGGTGAGAGAATAAGGCTGTCCGCGGATAGAGAATGACAAGATGCCATCTGATGCTCTGGGGTTCCTCCTCCTCGTGTGGTGGAGTGTAACGGTCGCTAAAAGCTCACGGACTAGCTCAGGATAAGTCGGAAGGTTCAGCTCCAAGTAGGGTCTCAGCTTAAGTGCATCGATGTACCAGATCACATCCTCTCTGATTCCAAGCATCTCGAGTGTATGATAATCAATGCAAGGCGTGGGTTTGATGTTCAGCTTCTTGAAACGCCTTGCATAGTCCACTCTCGGGTTTGTCTCCCTCCCAATGTATCGAATCTGTGGTGGTTCAGGAGGTGCTCGTTTTTCCCTCGAGTGCTGGAGCAATCTCATCACATAGCTTCTTCTTCTCGGTCTGGCTTGGTTCAGCATGTACTCTCCCAGAGTAGCATCGTCGGGAATATCATCGGAGCTACCACCAGTTCGACGGCTCCTTCGGGATCTGGTTTCGTCCATTTTCTGCAAAATGAAATGATTCTTGGAAAAAGAGTGAATTTTGGATGCTAATTTTAACACATTAAGATCTGTTATACTAATACTAGTATAAAGAGATTAATTAAAATTATGAGCAAACAAAATTGATATTAAATCAGAGAAATAAAGTAGTTCATGACTAAATTTGGATTTTTGATGTCCTCAACATAGAAATCTTCTAAAAATCGGTTTTTATGAGCAATTTCCATGTGAATTCTAAAGATTACCCAATACTAATCACTAATCACACAAGACTAAATCAAATTCATCAATTTTGCTGTTCCAAATTCGATTTTTATGAACCATGTAGAATCCAAATTTCAAAAATCTCAATTCCTCTTAAGCTAGGTTCTAAAATCGATTTTTAGATAACCTAAATGGATAATCTATCATTCTTAAGCTATTTCCACCATCAATAGATCAAGATTTTGGGTTTTTAAAGAAAACCCCAAGTTCAAAATCGAGTAAGAATGGTGAGTTTGAGGTTCATACCTTGCTAGAAAGAGAGAATTGATGGCAGAATTGAAATTAGCTTCGAAAAAGAGTGAGGTTTGAGCCAAAAATCTCTTAAAAAGCTTAAGAATTGAAAAATGTGTTCTTTCTCCTAAATATCTAAGTCTTTTTGGAAGAGAAGAGAAGAAAGAGTTTTGATCCAAAAAGTTTGTTTCTTTTCTTTAAAAAGCGTGTTTGAAGCAAAAACGGAAAATTTCTGGAAATTTTTAAGTTTACGGGAACTTACCTTTTCTTGTTTACACATTAGGGAAGTTTAAAAATTACGGAGGATCTTTTCGGGTTTTACCGGGAACATTTCGAGAAACATCGGGAATCACCGAAAAACGTCACAAATCCGCGACACCACCTCAATGACCAACGGCCGTGGTCAAGAGACGCGCGACCGCGGTGGATGAGGGCTCGGCCGCGGTCACATTCACGGTGCCGCGGTCGATGCACCTTTTGCCGCGGTCCCGTCAGTTGCGACCGCGGGTCTTCCTCCTGCGGGCTATTGTCCAATCTTCTCGTCTTTGCCGGGCCGAGCAGCTAAAGACCTACCTTTTTCTTCTTGGTTTTTCTAATTTTCTGATTTTTTTTTTGTGTTTTTGTTTTATAGAATACCTAAAAGTTAAAAAGAAAAAGAAAGCATAAATTCTAAAAAGAAAAAGAAAACTAAAAGAAAGAGTACCTAAATGGGTTGCCTCCCATTAAGCGCTTTTGTTTTAAGTCGTTTAGCTCGACGTAAGCATGAGGAATCAGGCTGATTTGAATGGCACTTCACTTGATGTGCCTTTATCACTTCCGGTTGGTGGAGGTTTTACTTCTTCTCCTTGAAGAGAAGTCTTCTTACCTTTAATCTTCTTTCGGACTTTAATGTTGTTCAGAACCCTTTTTGTGTTTTCGATCAGCTCCTGGATTTGGTCCTCACTAGTTTCTGTTGCATCTGGTGGAATGATGATCTTGATCTTTGCAAAAGCTTTCGGCTTCTCCTTTTCTTTCTCTTTTGGCCTGTTTCTTTTGCTTGGAAATTCATCTAAGATAGTAGGATAGTACCTTTTTCTGTCCAATTGAGGAAAACAGCATGCCGGTTTGCGTGATCGATAATTGCTCCTACTGTAGCTAGGAATGGTCTCCCGAAAATGAGTGGCCTCTCCTTGTCTTTATCCATCTCCAGGACTTGGAAATCTGCTGGAACAATCTTATCTCCCACTAGAACTTGTAGATCATGAATAGCCCCTTCAGTATCTTTTTGAGATGAATCTCCAAAGATAACCTTAACCGTCGATGTCCTTAAGGTTTTTATGCCCAATTTTTTGGCAAATGTCTTAGACATGATGTTGACATTGACTCCGGAATCGCACAAGCAGTCTGTAAACTTGATTCCTGAAATGAAACACTGGAAAACAAAACGTCCCGGATCATCGGCTTTGGTAAGCCTTTGAAACGGTGATCGTTCAGGTACCTCAAATGGTGGCTGCTTGGGATCGATATCCTTGTACAGTGGTACAAAGATTGGGGTTTCTTCTTTCTTTCCATCGGTTCCAGACTCTTCTTTGGGCAATGTGGTTATGGCGTTGCAAAACTTCTTAGGGTTATCTTCAACTCTTCCTGGAAGAACTCCACTTTGCCTCTTCATAGAGTCGGCTGTTTGGGCGACTTGCACATCTAACCTTTTTACGTGCGAAGATAAAGATTCAAACTTACCATTCAGATCATTGTACATGCAGTCCACTTTCACGTTTACGTCTTTAGATGCTTTTTCGTTCATCATAACAAGCTGTTGGATTGACTGTTCAAGTCTACCGATTTGGGAAGCTAGCTGGTTCGTCGTGACTCCCTGCTGTTGTACAAATTGATTATTAAAACCCGTACCTTGGTAGTTATATGGCTGTCGCGGTTGATATGGTACTATTCCTCCAAAATTTCCGCCTTGAAACTTGTTTTGGAAGGATTTTTGCTGAGGTGGGTAGTACTGGTCTTGAGGATTCTCCACATTTGGATTGCGGTAAGAGAGATTGTTGTAATTTGTATTCCGGAAGTTGTTGTTGAAGTTGTTGTTGGAGCGATTTTGGTATGGCACCAGTGCTCCTACGTAGTTCACATCTTCTTCTTGAAATGCTTGATTAATGTGATCGATATCACTAGGTCCTTCATCTTCTGCGCCATTGTTGGTCTCACAAGCATGGATCGGGCGATTGTTGCTATTCAGAAGCTGGCTCACCATGTTCTTCAACTCGGTTATCTCCTTGTTGTCTTCTCCGGCTTGCTTCATCGATCGATCATATTCAGGACAATCATTGCTATTGGCTTGAACCAAATTTTCGATGAGAGCTCTTCCTTGGGTTATCGTCTTTTGCCCAAAATCTCCATTGCTAGCTGTATCAAGTGAAAGTTTGTATTTTGGTTGCAAACCTCGGTAAAATGTGCTCAGCAGACTTGATCCATGTAATCCATGATGAGGGCAATCACGTTCATACTCCTTAAAGCGTTCCCAAGCTTCATAGAAAGATTCAGTTGACCCTTGTTGAAAGGTTGAGATCTTTGTTCTCAAATTGTTCGACCTTGACTTAGTGTAGAAGTGGTTCAGGAAAACAGTTCTACATTCTTCCCAATTAGTAATCGATCCTGCAGGCAAAGACTTCAACTAACGGTGAGCTTTATCTGCTAATGAAAAAGGGAACAACTTGCACTTTAAATAGTCAGGTGGAATTTGGTTTGTTCTCATCATGCTGCAAATTTCTTCAAAAAGCTCGATGTGGTCCATTGGGTGCTCAGAAGGAACTCCATGGAACTGGTTTTGCTTCACCAATGAGATGATTTGAGGCTTGACTTCAAACTCATTTCGGTTTGGAAATGGTACTTGAATCGCAGATCGATTCCGAAAATTTTGAGTAGGTGCATCAAAATCAGCTATGCGATGGTTCCTGGCTTGTCTTCGGTGTTGATTTGCTGGCGGAATGGGGCGATGAACGCGTTCATTTGGCTGCATTGCTGGGTGGTCACCATCGGCTACATTGATGGGTGGATCAAGGTCTTCACGTCCGTCTCTCTCTCGGTTCTGGTGGTTTCTTGGAAGAACCTCATCCTCCTCTCCATCTTGTCGAGCATGATCACCTTCTATGTGATCATTCTCTTCGTTTTCTCCATGTTCGGACCCTTCTTGGTCCATATTTAAATTTCGATTAATAGGATCTCCGGGCTGGTCGTCGTTGGCCATTCCTTGCGTTCGTCTAAGTCTTCGAAGTTCTCTTTCGTGTCTGTCTATCTCGTCTAGAATTGGAATGTCTCCTGCAGGTCTACGCCTGGTGTTCATGCAATTCAGAGAAAGACAAAAGAAGGGAAAGATAGTTCAGAAAAACTTTAAGAAAGAACTAGAGATCAGGTGTCTAGAACAGAAGTTAAAACAAGAAATATAGCAAAGGCAGCGAAACAAATCCCCGGCAACGGCGCCAAAAACTTGATGCGGTGATGAGTGTGTCAACTACGTGAGGGAACAAGTTTTACCCTTAACAAAACAAAAGAAAGCCGCAAGTGCACAGCTAATCAGTTGTAGTATTTAGGGATCGAATCCACAGAGATTTGTGTGCCTGGTATTCTTCTACGGTTTTTAACTTTATGTCTAGACTAAATTGGTTTTAAAGGTTGGTTGTTTTTCTCGAATTAAACTAAAGCAAAAGAAAGCAAATAAATCTATCCTAAAAAGCAAGTAAAGAAAATCGAATGAAATGCAAATGGAATAAGTAAAATATCGAACTAAACAAAAATAAGGCAAATAAAATATCGCATGAAAGGTAAATAAAGCAAGTAATAACGAACTAAGGAAATTGAATTGCAGGTCTAAGAAAGCAAGTAAAAATCGATGGAATTGTAAACTATGGCTAAAAACGCTGAGCTTTCGGGAAATCTAAGGGATCATAATCGGTTTTAACATTAAGGTAGATAGATTGGGATTGACAGATAACAATATATGGGTTCTAGAGCTAGAGTACGGCGGTATGACTACGTCACTGTCGTGATCATAACCAACTGTTTCTCGCAACCCTGACCAGTAGGTTTCCACTCTGGCCCTGGAAGGGAGAGAGCGCAAGAGCTGCACAAGACTCGTCAATACTCACGATCTCGCCGCAGGTAGGTTTCCACTCCTACGGAAAAATCGCCTGTTTCATTCTAGGGCTGATACTTAATGAAAACTTTCGCAACACTAACTATCTAGATCAGATACTAGGTGATCAATCAAGCATACATGCAATAAGAACAAGAATAAACAGAGAATAGGTCGAAATCCCAGATCTATAAACCTAGATGTCTTAATCGATTATGAGAGCCCCTTTCAGGAACCCTAAGCCCAACTCGGGATCTACTCAGACATGGCTGAGTTCGACATCATCATTGGTTTTAATAAAAGTAATGAAAAACAGTAAAGAAAAGAGATAAAGAAAGCTTCTCTATTGAAGAACTCGGACTTGAACAATCTTCTACAAAAATCTCATAAAAACGGCTAAAGGAAAAAGGATTTCTGTAAAGTATTCAGGGTTCTCCCTAAAAACGACATAAATGACATGTATTTATAGTCTCCAATACTCCATGGTCTCTAGGGTTCCGGAATTGAGGCTGGGAATGACTTTGGGCTTCAGATAAGTGGGCTTTAAGTCGGAGCTTGAATGCCGCGGTCGGGAGTGTTGTGACCGCGGCAATTGGCTTGTTGGCCGCGGTCGGGAAGCTTCTGACCGCGGCAAATAGCTTGTTGGCCGCGGTCGCGTGAGTTGCTGGCCGACTCCGCGTGGCTCCGGGGCTAATGGAATATCTTGAGATCCAACCGTTGGAATGTCTCCAAACCAAGTGCATTTGAAAACTGGTTGATTCTTCTATAAGTTGTCCAATTTTGAGGGTGATCAGACGGTGAGAAGGTCTTCGTATCTCTATGAGAGTTCTGACGGTCTGCATTTATCCAAAAGAGTCTTTTTGTTCCATTTTGTGCCTCTTTATCCCAAATTACCTGAAAAGTCTTTTAAAAACCGGAAACATAGAAATCCTTTGAAAACCTTTAAAAATGGAGTAAAAACACCTGTAAAAGATATTAAAGTGATCCATAAAAATGGTCAAAATCCGGTGTAATCACTCCTTTGCTTTCTGGATGATCTCCTCGGTCTTCTGGCTTAATGTACTTCCTCTCTGGATTAGAGTCTTTAGTTTTGGCTTTTGGAATCTGCTCTCCAAGTCCTTGTATGATCTCCTCAACCTTTTCTTCAACTTCATCAAGAGCATAGACTACTCTTTCCATGGTTAAGTCAAGCTCTTCGGTTTTGTCAATGACTTTGTAAACCTTCTCTGAAACTTCAATTGTGAAGTCATAAGACTCGTTCTTAGCTTCGTTGAGGGCTTTGTCCACATCATCAATTTTTAAATCCAGGTCCTTGACTTTGTTTTTAGTGTTGCGAAGCTCGTAGTTGTGCTTTGCTTGCTCTTCTTCCATGCTGTTAAACCTGTTGGCGATCATGTCTGTGTCCTTGGTTGCTCGTTCTTCTATTGATTTGACCTGAGAAGATAGGTTATCGATCTTCTCATTGAAAAGTTTCGATATCCCGTCAATTCTTTCGTTTAGAGCTGTAGTGGTTGCTTGAGCTTCTATGAACTGCTTGATTATGCCTTCGAGCTGACTTAATCTTGCTGGAGAATCTGGTGAGTTAGGCGATACATAGGTGGTCTAGGGTTTATCATTGGAGGCACGTAGGGCTCGTTCAAGAATGTTTGGTAGTCTGAGGTTTGAACTTCTTCGTAGAGATCGCGTAACTGCTTTTCTCTGCGTCTGGTGGCTTGAGGAATGTTGTAAAAACCTCCCTCATAGTATGGAATTCGATTTATAGGATCCATAGCTTCCAGAATGGAAACAAAATAACCGAAAAATGGAAATATGCAGAAAAAGGTTCTAGAGTCGATTTACCAACCTTTCTTAGGGTTTTGCGCAAAAGAAAACGCGTGCCTTCCCTGGCAACGGCACCAAAAACTTGATGTGTGCTGTCGTGAGGGTTGTCAATTTACCCTAAACAAAATCAATAGCCGCAAGTGCACAGCTGATCGATTGTAGTACTTAGGGATCGAATCCACATGGAAGGAGGATCTTTTCTGCAAAAGCCTTCGAAAGAAATATAAAATAAGGAAGTCTAGAACCAGGCGATTTTTGTGAGGGTTTTGGTGGTGTCTTTAAAACGTAAAAACTAATCTTAACGAGAAAATACGGGAATTAAAATGACCTAATAACTAAACTTAACAAAAACGACTGAAAACGAGAAAAACGGCTAAACCTAATTGCTTATATGAAAATCGATTGAGAGAATGAAAATACTAAATTAAAACTTGAATGAAAATCGGTGTAAATCTATAGGAAAAGAAGGCGCTGGGTTTCAGGAAAGTTTTCTCAGGGGTATGAACGATTCAAAACATTGCTAGAGAGTAAATTTGATAAGATCTTAGCTTAAACTTTTCGAACTAGAGTCACGGACGTATGAATACGCCACTGTCGTGATCATAGACAACTATCTCTCTCAACCCTGACCAGTAGGTTTCCACTCTGGCCCTGGAAGAGAAAAGATGCATTATGTTTAAGACTCGTCATCATTCACAAATCGCCCATAGGTAGGTTTCCACTCCTATGTTTGTTTTGCTCTCCCAAACTAGATCTGATACCGGATGAACACTTTCGTGTCACCAAGCATCTGGATCAGATTGTAGTTCATGACGCTACTCTCATGCAGTAAAAATAAATTCAGAAGAAAAAGTTCTAAGATTCGGGTTCAATAGCTCATGGAATCCTCATCGAACATATGTGTCCCCATCAAAAATCCCTTAGACCCAACAATAAAACTACTCAGACATGATGAACGAAATCAAAAATATAGTATTAAAAAGTAGAAATGAAACCAAAATTGAAAAAGAAAGAACAAGGGTTCAAGAGATAGATCTCTCTCTCCCTAAAACCTAAAAACAAAAGCTTAAAGTAAAATTCTTCTAAGTATTTCGTCTCTCTTCTTTTCTCCCTAAAAACGACCTAAATGACATGTATTTATAGTCTCCAATGCTCTTTGGTTTCTAGGGTTCCGAAATTGAGGCTGGGAAAATGATATGGGTTTCAGAAATGGGCCTTCTAACTCGGAGTTGCCTGGCCGCGATCGGGAAGTGTGTGAACACGAGGAATGGATGGCTGCCCGCGGTCGGGATGTGCGTGACCGCGGGGAACGGGCTGTTGGCTGCAGGTGGAAACGCTTGCTGGTTGGTTTACTGGACATCTTGTTCTTCGCGTATCTTTTGGTTGAACCGTTGGATTGCCAAGCTGTAAAGTGTGCTGGAAAGCTGATACTTCCATCTTTGAGATCTCCAAATTTGAGCTGGATCAGACGGTGAAAAGGCCTTCAATCGGGGGTGAACTTCTGACGGTTTGACTCTGAGCTGAAAATCTGGTTTTCCATCCATTTTGTTAAGTTTTTCCCTAAGTTTCCTGAAAAGAGTCTTGGAACTACAAATACTAGAAAAACGTAATAAAAGTACTTGAAAGCATAAAAAACATATAAAAACTATTTCAAAATGATCCATAAAAGTGGTCAAAATACGGTGTTATTAGAGCACTAAAGAGAATAACCGCCAAGCTTCGAGTACGCACCCTCCCACGACAACGGAAAAAGTGCCTCTACTCTTTACCGACGCCAACCTGCACGGAATACATATGCCCACAATGACTGCTTCGTCGCGAACTACAGCTCGGCGATGTCGAGGTAAGCAGGATACTGATCAATACCGGAAGCTCGGTAAACGTCATCTTTAAGGAGACCGTCAAGAACATGGATTTCCCGGACTCAGAAATCAAACCCTATATAGAATCACTAACCGGCTGCATTGGAGAAAGGACGATGACTGTTGGCACAGTAAAAGTACTGGCGATTATAACCGGCTACGTCGGGGGATTGGCCATAATGATCAAATTTCTAGTTCTCAACAAACTGGCGATTTATAACGCCATTCTGGGTACCCCTTGGTTATTTGTCATGAAAGGAGTGGCGTCTACCTTCCACCAGTGCATAAAGTTCCCAACCCCATCAGGAATTTACACACTAAAAAGAAGTCAAAACATATCCCGGCTATATCATCTCACCGAGTGCAAACTCAGTCTTGCGCGAACATGTGTTATAAGCCCCTGCCAGAAAGACGCCTTGTCTTTGGTAGGCGAATTCGGTTAACCAAAGCAAAGCATCGTCGAACAGGTCGGCATTAACCAATCTGGAGAGATGCGTAGGAATAGGCACTGAACTCGACAAAGATATCTGAGAGGCACTGATCAATTTCCTTCGAAAGAATGTCGCTACATTTGCGTGGTCCATCGACGACATGCCAGGGATCAGCCCGGAGATCACCTGCCATGAGCTAAACATCGACCCGATCTATAAGCCAACTAAACAGAAAAGACGTAAGCTCGGTACAGAAAAGGCACACAAGATCAACGACAAGGTCGAAAAACTCCTTAAGATCAGTTCGATCATGGAAGTCCGATATCCGGACTGGTTGGCGAATCCGGTGGTAGTAAAGAAAAAGAACGTCAAGTGAAAGATTTGTTATCGATTTCACCGATCTGAACGAGGCCTATCACAAAGACAAATTCCTTTGACGCACATCGATCATCTGGTGGAAACAACTGCCGGAAACGAGTTGCTAGCGTTCATGGATGCCTTCTTCTACAAAACGGTTAACTAAATCTTCGAAAATTTAGGATCAGGTGTCAAAAATTTAGGGAATATATTTTTCTTTTTCAAACCCTAACAATTCAATCGATTGAAACGAAATAGCAAAGAAAGTAAGCAGATGAGATAAGAGGAGGACGGCAGTTGATTTTGACTTACCGGAGTGAAAATAGAGAAGAAGTTCTGGCGGAGACTACACCGGAGAAAAGAAGTGTGACGTTGATTTTTTTTTTTTTTTGAAGAAGAAGATGATGGTAGGAGGTGGATTCTACAAAGTGTAAGGGTAAATATTTTTGTTTTTTTACTTTTTATATTTTAGTTTAAAATGTTTTAAATTCTGTATTATAAATTTTTATTATTATGGGTAATTTGATTTAAAGGGTAGAAAAAAAATTAAATTATTTGTAGAAATATTAAAAGGACAAAATTTACTACATAAATTATAAGGGGAGAATAGTTATGTTTTTTTTTTCTATATTTTTAATTATTTCTTAAAAAAAAAACTAAAGGAGTTGAATATATCTTTTGTTCATGTATTCTAAAATCTTGTCTTGCACATAAACTCTGAGACTTTCCGATTAGAGGCTAGTTAATTAGGGTTCCAGAGAAAAGGTCACTTGCGTCAGAAGGAAACCCTTCCCATTCACTTCTCCCAGTATCATCAAGATCATGATCATCCCTTTACAACGAGGCTAACAAGAGAATAATATGATTCCAGCTATTGATAATCAAAAGAAGAGATCTCTGTCTATAATACTGTCACAATACACACATAACAAGCATTGACTTAAGAAAGTAAATATACTTTAGTAACAAAACGTACAAAACAACAGAACCAAATCAACTACTCTGCTGTTACATGATCAGATGAACCTTGGTCCTCCTCATCTGCATTGCTCTGGAAATATTTCGATGATAAAAAAAAAATCTTAGGTTTGGAAGAGCCTGAGGATTCCTGCAAATTCTTTTTGATTCATACAGATCAATTAAAGCCAGGTCAAGTCCTTGGAACCTTGCAAACGGTCTATATGAACAGAGGAGTGGTGCTTGAAGCCTTGAGAACTTGTACATAGAAGCTCTTCACTTTCTTCACTTATCTCCGAGATTCTGGAGTACCGAATATGAAGTAGAGCTATCGTGTTTAACATTACAACCGCTTCTGACATATTCCGTAGACATAGACCTCGAATACTACTCAGCCGATCTCTCCACTTCTACGTTTGCTGTTAAAATTGAAACTTCAGGTTTTACTAAAAGTAAAATTGTCCATATAAATCTGGGTAAAAAGCTGAAACCAAATTAAACTTGCAGTAAAGACTTTTCCGACAATAAAATCAAGCATGAGACCTTTAAAGCCATTGATGATGCTGGAAAAAGTAAAGGATACTTTGAAAAGTAGCGATTTTCTTCTCTGTTTACCCCTTTATGCCATATGAATCTTTTTCTTTAAGATTTTGGGATTCTGTTTAAAACTTGAACCTAACTGTTTCATTTGATCCCTCAAAATATGATTGAGATTCTCTACATTCTTCCATCTTCAATCAATCGAAGTTGTCATGATTTTTACCTGAGCAAATTAGATCAAATGAAATGAGATTTTTGCATTGATTGGCAGATTCTGAATTGCAATTGTTCTTAAATTACTCTGTAACGAAGAGAGAAGATTATCAAAATCGTCGAATGTGAATGTGCTCCAAAGAGCTCTAATTATGAGAATGAATGTGAACCCAACTTTGTGGATCGGTCTTCTTTAATGTTGCGGCCTTTTTCGCTGGGTGATTGGATTAATTGAAATTACTCTACTGAATCGATAAAGGTTGAAGGAGAGACGAAAATTTCTGTATCAAACATTCTAAATTCCCAATTAGTCTTTGAGGAATGCAAACTTAGAACCCAAAACCGCATTAAGAACAGAGAGGATACAATCCACACATTGTTATGGCTTCAGAGCCTAAATTAAGAACAGAGAAGATACAATCAAAGGCAGACTTTGAATTATTGAAATATGCAAACTTATACAACAACAATTTCATACAAAGCAAAAGCAGTAACATAAAACACAAAACCAAATCTAGAATTGAAAGAACACATTCACACTCACACGCATTTGCAACGGCTTCGGAGCCTCTTTCTCCCATTCTAATCAGTTGTTATTTCTGCTGCTACTGTCTCAGGAAACTCAGTGGCAGCTTTGGGCAGTTTTGGGCAGTGGTAGACAACAAATTTTCTCAGGTTTGGAAGAACCATGGTATTTGAGCAAATGCTCCTTAATCTAATTAAAGCATCTAATTTCAGGACTTGAAGCTTCCCAAAGGGAACCGCCAAATGTGGATGCCAATTGCTGATTCTCATTACTTTCTCCTTATTTATTATTTCTTCTATGCTTTTTGAGAACATCACAGATAGTTCCCTGAGATTTTGAGCGAACAACAGCCACGTCAAGTCCTTTGGACCATCCAAACCGATTATACCAACATCGGAGAGGTGCTTGAAGCCTTGAGAACTTGTACAGAGAAGCTCTTCTCTTTCTTTGCTTTCCCATTCTATCTTTATCTCTGAGATTTCGCAGCTCCAAATCCCAAGGCTTTGAAGACCACGCAGAGCTACCGTGTTTAATACTACAACCTCTGCTGAGATCCATCGTAGGTTTAAACCTCGAATACAATTCGCCAATCGCTCCACTTTTTGGATACTTTCCAAAATCGAAGCATCCTTTACGTTCGCTGTTAAAATCTTCAAGTGCTCTAAGAGTTGTAGCTCTTTCATTAATCCTGCATCAATATAGACACCGGAACCAATTAGTTTCAACACTTGAAGATTTGGTAAGCTTGTTCCTATCCCATCAATGCTCTCAAGTTGATCAGTACGCTCCAGGTCCAAGCTTATTAGCTTCCTCAACCCCTTCAAACCAACTGGTAACGATACTATATTTGTGGTTGATAAATTGAGGTATTCTAAGGAACTCAAGCTGCAAATTTCTTCCGGCAATGCACAAAGACCACGATTTCGAGAAAGATCCAAGACAACGAGGGCTTTCATAAACCAAAAGAATCCACCTGAAATAAACTTCAACTCGTTATTACCGAGTAATAGGGTCGAGAGGTTGGGGCACTCGGGAGAGCAAGATATCTCTTCAATTTGATTACTCATCAACGATATCCTTCTCGCAACTTCCCAGTTGATGATGTCATTTGTTATACGGCGTAATTGCGCACCAGATTTGACACACAAGTTTTCTTCCTCTTTTCCTATCCAAAGAGCCATCTCGCGTAAAACATCATGCATTTTCACCTTCTCTCCTGAGATTGCATCACGGTCAACATCCATCAATAGATGTGCACGAACTAACGTACCAATTATATCATGACCTTCGTTGTTACTCCCATCTTCATCTCTCTTTCCATTTATAAATCCTTCGCCGATCCAATATTCTATCAACTCCTCCTTCTCGATTTCATAATCTTCCGGGAATAAACAACAATATAGGAAGCACGATCTGACGTTTTGATCCTTTAAACCATCATAGCTAAACTTCAGAATTGGAAGAATTTTTTCTTCTATACCCTTAAATTTGTGGCTAGACAAGTTGAGAACTTCAAGTACATAACGCCATTCGTGTACACCTTCTTTATATGCCATGGCTCTGCCAATAACATTGAGTGCAAGTGGCAAGCCACAACATTTCTTAGCAATTTCCCTTGCAAGTTCTGCAATTTCCTCATGGCGTTTCAATGTGGCTTCTCCAACAGTGTTTTGAAACAGTTCCCACGCTTCATCCCATGACAAACAATCAACCTTCAGCGCATCGTCAGCTTTCATGTCTTTGCAAACTTCTTTTGAACGAGTGGTGAAAACTATCTTCGATCCATTATCGACAGCTTTTGGAGATGGAACTCCTATCTTGTCCAGATCAACCTCGCTCCATAGATCGTCTAGTAACAACACAAATTTCTTTTTGCGAAGGATATTGTTGATGGAAGAGGCTTTCTCTTCCTCTGTTTCTTCCTTCCATTCCTTGTCTTGGCGTAATCTTGCCAGAATCTGATTCTGAATGCCCTCGATTTGCAAATCTTTAGAGACCACGGCCCATATCACAACACCAAATTCATTCACCACTTCAGCGAATTTGTTGTTGATACGAGCTAAGAGGGTTGTTTTGCCTACTCCCCCCATACCATAAAGACCTAAAATTCTATTTTCAGAATCCATGATGCTGCTCCATGCCTTTTCAACCATTGAATCCAAACCAACTGTTTTTTGAATATCTTTCTCCCCCACCTTTGGTACATGAGCTTTATCCGCCACCACTTCAAAAACTCCTTGAGCTTTATCACATGATAACTGTATTGATACACAGCCTCCCATCTTCGCTCAAACCTTCAGAAAGAAACCTACTGATTTCACTGCCCAGGATGATGAATGAGCGAGAGAGGAAGACCTGGCTCGATTAGAAAAGAACAAGTCAAGACTTGAATTCAATAACATTCTTTCCTCAACTTGTTAATAGTCATGGCCTCAACTTGTTAATAAACAGTGCGAGATGGGTTCATCCACCATGTATTGACAGCCCTACGTAGAATTACAATTTATTGTATTTCGACCATTGAGGGTATGTTAAAGGCCATTAAGATTATATAAACACACAACTATGGATGAAAGCTTTAACGAATACTAAATTTAAAACGACCTATTCTCTGAACTTGGCTGATGACAGCTTTAACGAATAATAATTTTAAAACGACCAAAACCTATTTATTTACACTCTAAACTAAATTTGAGTAAGATTGCGTCTTCTAATGGTTACCTTCACGTTTCTTAAGAGTTTGACTTTTTGAAAGTTTCGTGATACCTTCCAAGACGAGACTTGGTGTCTCAAATAAACCAGGCTGTCTAAAAACCTCCACGAATTCGTGGAGATGTTCGGGTTTGACCTTTAACGAGATTCTTCAATCAGCGATTTAGAAACATTTTGCTATTTTTTCTTGATGAAAATTAACTGATGAACCCGAAATTACAAAATTGTTTGCATCCAAAACAGTTATCGTATTTAGATTATATTGTCTGAATTCGTATTCTTCAAAAATCTCTCTGTATATTTTGTAACGACTAGGTATCTGTCCTCGCGCAATCACAATCAGCATACAAATCTTATTATAATTTGATTTTAGAAATTTTTATAATATAATCATCACATTTTTATTTCCAATTAATTGAGACTAAAATATTATATAAACATAAATCATAAAAATACTAAACATCCATTACTATTATTTTAAATCGATTAATATCAATCATATATTAGATTATTTAAAATCGTATGTACCTATTAAGTAATATTATTAGAAACGACTACCAAATATAATTAGTAATAATAATAAAAAAATTAAATTGTAGATGAAAATATAATAAAAAGAAATATCAAAATAAATAATAAAATTCAACACGCAAGTTTTAAGTTATATAAATACTTATACAAAGAAATTAAGAGAACACTACTCCATTAAGTATTATTATATATATCTGGTTTAGGAGTACCTTTTTATCCTTGTTCCAACTTGTGTCTAAAATGTGCTCCACCTCTCCCGAATCATGGAAGTGTAAGAGACATATACATATTGTAAAATTGTTGTATATATAAAATTCTCCAATTATCATTTTTAGATTACTTACTTTCTCTTAAAAATCAGGGCATCATCAGTGTTAGGATCAAGGAGAAGACAGGAAAAACCAATTGCTTCATGTGAATAGATAGTTATTTCATCTACACGCATAAAATGATTAATAAGAAATATACATGCAATATAAAACATATATGGGACAAAATAAAAATAATAGTGACATATACTTGATTATTCATATCTTCTTTTTTATTTACACTCCAATCGGTTAAAACAGAAACCGCAAAAGGACCAGTGAAGCATTTGGTTCTTTCTTTGATATCAGCGGTAAATTCTCCGTATGCGATACATTTCAACTTCACATCCTTTTGATTTAAACAATTTAAATTACAAACTTTGTTACCAAGACATAGTGATCGTGAGAGAAAATATAACTTACTCGAGATCTTTGATGGTGAAAGTTATTTTCTGAACAATCTCTCCATCAGGGTTATTTTCTGTTTCAATGTTGCTAACATTTTCCATCACACCAATGAGATCTACAAATCAATTATGAGAGAAAGTTTTATCATAAATGAACTTTATATATTTTTTTTCTATATATGTACAAATTTATAGATGAAAACACTAAAAAGAATATTATAAGTTAATTTTACCAACAAGATACAACTGAGCGTAAAGAACTCTGTATATCTCACTAAAAGGGACAAATTTCATAAAGGGATCCATTGTCAATGGTCGTAGGCTTGAGACTTCTGTCTCAGTAGTGAGAACGATCTGATAATTGTGTCTCGTTGTCCTTCCCTCATTCTTCCATTCAAATGATGTCAAGCCGAATTTATACAATTCAAACCACAGTCCTTCAGTCCCAACACGGTAAAAATATGGAAAGGCGAGGTTACCACATGAAGCATTAATTCTGCAGCCCTATATACAATGAGTTTTGAAAAGAGATCAAACAAACAATAAATATAGACAAAACAGTTATATATTCATATTAGATAATACTTACATTTTCGTCGACTAAAATGAAATTCATCCCTGGTAAGCTTTGTCGATCAGGTTTACTCCATCTTTTCAAAACTTTGACACAGATTTTTCAATCTCGTCTCGATGCATGTAACTCATCAACAAAGTTATATGTAGCCATGGAGATAATGTTTTGAAAAAAATAAAAGAAATGGTTGGGAAGAAAGATTAGTAATTTAAACTGAAATTAGAATAAATTATTATTTATTAATTATTGCAAAACAGACTTGTAAATACCAAAAAATGTGTCTAACAAAACTAATAATGCATCTGGATTATCAATTTTGAATCCTTATACTCGGTCCAATCCATTAGACAACATCTGTATCCAGTCCATCTAATCTCTCCCTAATCCTGAAATTTTAATAACAGAAAACAGGTATACATAAGGTTGGTAAATTACTGTTACGCAATTTAGCAGATCTAAATATTGTTTTTTTTTCATAAATCAATTTAGACAACACAGAGAAACATATTTACCTATTGCGCAAGGTTAAAATTTCAGCAATCGGTGAATCAGTGATAAAACGGGACACACCGTTATCATCATGATCCTTGATAGACACATTCTCTAAAATATATATATTAGAATATTGTTACATTATATACTACGATTTTATAAATAACATATTGGTATATCATCAGAAAACAAACATACCCCCGCCAATTGCTACACACCAATCGGTTAACACACATATAGCAAAAGGACATTCGTATTCTCTACACTTATCTCTTATTTCAGTTGCCAACTCACCGTGTGCAACACACTCAAGCATAAATTTCCTATATTTTGACAAACAATGTAGTTAAGAATTAGTTAGTTAGACTTCAAACAAATAGTTTGAGATATACTTACTCGTCATCTATTATCTTAAATCGAATTGATGATGAAGTCGTTCCATCCTGATCACAGCGTCTCCAAGATGCATAAAAGCTTTTAGCCATCTCACCGGATAATTCACAACTCAAATTAACACTACTAAATTAAAACACGTCACACATAATCAGCTAGACAGAACAAATAAAACGATAATATATAGTTTAAAAACACTCAGCAGACAGTACCGTTTATCCCTCAGACAGAATATTACAGTTGAATATGCACCTCATTTTCGGAATCATATACATCCTTACATGGACTGCCATAGGAAGGAACATGATGCTCTCCAGAGAGTAAACCACACCACGTCCCAGATCGACTTACATTTAACACCCGACCTATCAAATCTTCATAAACAATAAAAACTAAACCATATTAACATCAGCAACATAATAATAACAAAATTCAATATCTAAACCGAAAATAAACACACCAACTAAATAGTCATCATTATAGGCACGATCCAATATCCTTTGAAAATTAACAAAGTCAAAATAAGCGTTTTCACTACACGTGAAGTCTTGTAAATGATAGTTGATGGTAGGAACAATATTTTGTATCTATGAGAAATCAGTCTACAACTATCCTCACACTCGATAACAGAAAAACGACTGATAATAATCCAACTACCAACATCTATGCGAGACGCTGCGACATCGATCTCACCATCTTTAACAGTGGCCTGAATTTTAACACTCTGTGAATAAAGTAGTCAATTAGACATCAACACAGTTTTATAATATTTTTTCTTATACTATAATAAATACTTGTTCATCCGATAATATGAGCTCCAGGGAAGAACGTTTCAAAATTAGCATATGCACCCATCTGTAAAACCTTAACAAAGATAGTACAACCATCTTTGGAAGGTCTCTAACGGGACACACACCCTCCAAAACACATTGAACCAAGAGAAACTGTATAAGTACACACCGAATTCTGGTGTCCCGATATACTAATATTCTTTTCGATGAGTATATCATTCGGTTCGACATTTTGGTGATCCTCACTATCATCGTCACTCTCAGTCTCATCATCCAACATAACATCTTCATCATCATCAGTCGAATCAGCATCGTCATCATCTTCATCTTCATCATCACCACTATCACCTTCCGAGTTATCACTTGAACAATCAGATCCTTCACAAGACTCACTGTCGTCAATAAAATCATCTTCAGAATGGTATTCATCTGTTTGGTCCATATCATCGGTATCATCGTGCGACTCAACATCAAACCCCATGTAATCCTCAAAACCATAATCATCATCAGTACCACGGCCAGATAGCACCTCGGTATCATCAGACTCATTATCTTCTGCATAGATAAACATATGAAAAAACAATGTAGTTATAATTTAAAAATAAATATTTAAAAAGGGAAAAAATGGTGCTCAAAGCAAAAAACGAACCATTGAAACCATTAGATTATTTATTTATAATCCAAACCTTCCTCGCAAAATCCCAAAGAAAGGTCTTGTGAGCATGATCGCTCGAATTAACATGATCAGAACCTAAATACACAAAACGAACATCAGAACAAACATAAACACATATAAAAATTTTAATATACATCATTAACAAAATTATATTACAGGAAGAGCAGAAATACCTCCTTTGATCAAAAACTTCTGATCAAGAATAGATATATAATACGCAGAATCAAGATCTATATAAAAATGAATATGTTCGTAGATTAATATATAGTAAAGATATGAAATTGTAAGATTAAGATACAACACTACGAAAGGTACAAAATTGTAAGATTAATACAGTACTACGAACCTTCGATTACAGGATTATATGTCCACAAGGTCCACTCTTCGATAGCAAGATCCATAAGTAACTTGCATGGATAACTTAAAAATACAAAATAATTACTAATAAGTACTATAACTTGCATGAATAACCTAAAAAAGGCACAACAACCTTTTTTGTGATATCGATGAAAACGTATGGAGTTACGTAACGATAATCAGATATCTCTTTTTGATCCATATCATGACGATATGAATTCAACATAGATCTTAACTCGCGAGCATAAGCCTGGTTATCAAAACCTATGGACGAAAAAAATTTTAGAATCATTAAAAACGTAGAGAGCATATATATTATTATTAATTTGAGGAGAGTTAGATATATATCCGAAGCAGTAGACGAAACTTCCCAAGTAATCATGACTTTCGATGGATGATCAAAGCTGTACTTAGACGAATACATGGTTAGGTTTGCATGCAAATAGACAAACATGATGAATCTTTTCTAAAGAGATCCAAAAAGTTAATGCTATTATAAAAACCCTAGCAAAATAAACACGGAAATCTAACAGAGAAACTAAACTGTAAATTATGAGACGATTGTTTTAAAATACTCATATTTATACGTGTAAACAACCTAGGGTTTATTTTTTATGAAAAATAGTAAAAGGTAATTCTTGTTCTATATACGATATTATCTTCCCATGAATTTTATAGTTATTAACTATAAAAAATGTAAAGATTCCATTCTAGATAATAACAAATGAAATTATGATATATATCCGTTTGCAAAATATTTAAAACACTCATATTTATACGTGTAAACAACCTAGGGCTTATTTTTTAATGAAAAATACTAAAAGGTAATTCTTGTTCTATATACGATATTATCTTCCCATGAAATTTATAGTTATTAACTATAAAAATGTAAAGATTCCATTCTAAATAATAACAAAGGAAATTATGACATATTTTCATTTGCAAAATATGTAGCAAAAAAATTATTTCCAAACACTGAATTGTAACAAAAATCTAAAAATTAAAAAAAAATCTAACTCCATGACTCAAACCCGTGAGTTTTCGCTGAACGGACAAAGCACCTAACCAACACAGCTACCATCTCATTCAGTGTAAATGATATATTGGAAGGTATGTATAATGTTTCTGTATTTCCACGTAGAGTAACCAATCGCCAAAACCCTAGAACAAAACGTAAAAAACAAATAGTGAATGAATAAAAGCGGAGGCAGAAAATATTTATTTATATAGAAAACGATTCGGTGTTTATGTGTTTCCTTATTTATTTGTTCATTATTGATGTGATCAACTATTTTTTTATAATTATCACATACATGGGCTTGTGCTCACTTTTCTCTAGATCTGATCCACGATTGGTTAAAAAAATTGATTTAGAAAGAGAGAAATTTAGAAAAAACAACACAATTAAATTAGTCTAAGATTCGAACTTGCTACCTATGAGATAAGAATTCAGGTCACTAACCATTGAAGTTTGTGTTATTTTTTTGTTAACCAATCAGCAGTTAAATATATATTTTTATTGTCAACAAAAAAATGGTATTATGCCATATATTTTTGTGGGCTCTACTCCATGTTTTGTTGTGTATTAATTATGGAATATTTTCTTTTAATCAAGATTTTCTTTTTAATTGCAGAATAATCAACTGACCAATCAGAATAGAGTATTTTCATTAATGGCATAAGTGTAATTTAAAACATTCCACCAAAACGACAGAAAAAATAATAATCATTATTTTATATACTAATCAAAATATAACATCAGCTGAACAATCAAAACATAAGGATTTCATTAATCAAAACGACATCAAAAGCTGTGCATTGAACCACAGCTCAAATCACTTCGGATTTACTATAATAGATAATGAAATAAGTTAACAGAAAAATAATTTTAGTTAATGTTTTTAATAATAGATAATGAAATAAGTTAATATTCGGATTTACTTCGAATTTATCGTTTAACTAACACTAGGATACTGGTTCGCACGCATGTGCGGACTTGAATGTTTTTAAAAATTTTAATTGTATTGGGTATATTGTTAAGTTTATTGGGTCGAATTTTATAATATTGATAATTGATAGTGTGTGTGGGTACAGTGTTACTAAATTTGGGCCGAATGGTATGTTATTAGTACAAAAATTGAATTGTGTCTTACAATTGGCTATCTTTTTTTTTATGTAAATATAAACAATACGTGATGTATAACTGATTAAGTAATTATAATTAGGTATGTATAATGAAGAAAGTGTAGATGAAGAATACATGTAATTATGAATACATATATTAATTTTATGTTCGTAAATCGTAAGTTATTCATCGAAATGTGACATATATGAACATATTTTATAGATTTTATGCGAATATGTATTCATTTATTTCGAATTGTATCTTCATTTGGAAATTGCTATAAATCAGTCAAATGTTATTTAATATATTTTAATTATAAACAACTTTTGGGGAATATGAAACAGAGCGAAGAAAAATGAGAAGTCACTCTATAAGAATTCTATAAATACACCCCATAAGAGAATTTTGATCAACTAACCAAGCAAAAATTACTCACTCAAACACAATCCATACTACAATTATTCTTCTGATGTGATATTCAGACAGATGTACAAAAAGTATGTTTACATGAAAGAAAAATACACATTTTTCTACATAATATTTCTTGTGCATCTGTCGAGAATCACATCAGAAAAAGTTGTTTTATTCAATGTGTCGCCAGAGAGTTATTGTAATTATATTACTTGTGAATGCTCACTTTCGATAGGAAGTATACTGTTAGTACTTTATAACAAAATCTGGATAGAGTATTGATAGTATACTTCTTGTAGAGTGAGATACAAGTAATTTAGGTAATAAAAAATGTATATCGTTTTTCAAAAGTTTTTGCTATTGTTGATTTTTTATTATTCACCAGAATTTTTAGGAAAAACTCTAATTATGTAGAAAAATGTTATTTACCTCGAATGAGAACGAATATTGTGTAAGAAATACAAACATTTTAATTGGGATTTTTAAATTTCAACTATAACGATTTTCCAATTTTGTAGGATTGTTAGATTTATTATTTCTCATTGCAGCAATTGTCTAAAATAACCAAAAATCGCAGATAGTGTTAATTGCTAGAAGCGTGCGAGCCAGTTTTATCAATTTTTTAATGTTATTGGATATAGTGTTAATTGTATTGGGTTGAATTATACAATATTGATAGTTTATAGTGTGTGGTATGATGTACCTAAATTTTATGCTCAGTGTTGTATATACCCTATTTCTGTTTTATGAAGACTGAAAAAAATTATGAAGATCACATATACTACCGAAAGAACCCATAATTGTGACGATGTATATTGTTTGAGAAATTGTGATAATTTGGTTGAGCATTAGGTTTATGACTTCAATGTGTGGGTTCGAATCCTAGGAAGAGTATTAGTTTTTACAATTATCAAAACGACAACATTTTAGGTTATTGAATTAAAAAAAATATCAGTGTGCCACGTGTCAACTACGTCATTATTTTTGACGGAAATCTAATCTCGTTAACGATTTTGGTGGAATTAGTCGCATTTTAATATTTCATTCAGGTATAGGCATGAGTTAATATTTCGTATATATACTTTCAGAATGTACAAAGTTCGTGTGGGAATCGGCCGTTTTCCCTCTAAGTATATTCCATCTCTATTTTATTATTAATTGCTAACAAGATCCTTTATTTTTATGTTTTATAAACTCTCACCTATTTATTTAATTTATAATAATTCTACAACAAAATTTAATAATTTTAATGGATCTGAAAGTGGTTTTCCAGATTATTAAGTTGTTAGTTTATGTTATGTTAAGTTTTATTATTTATAATTTACTATGAATTATGTATTTTTAATTTTGTTGTTGACTATATTATTGTATTTTTTTTAATTAATATATGTTATTGTATTTTTTATTGTGTTTATTGTAGTTTTACTTTATAATTTGATTAGTTAAGTTTATTGTTCTAAAATTAATTGGGTTAAAAAAGCATAGAAATTGTATTTGAGTATAAATCAAAACATAGAAAAAGTTAAAGATACATTTTGTAAATAAAAAAAATCACCTTCAAAAAATGAAGAAATGAACAGTGTTCCTTCATATTTGAAAGAACACTGTTCATTTCTTCATTTTGAAGGTGAAATTGAAGCACCATTGGAGAAGATTTCTTCATTTTTATCTTCAAAATGAAGGAAAAAGTGAAATTTGAAGGACCATTGGAGATGCTATAATCTGTTTTGACATCAACATCTTGATCGACCTCTAGATCAACGAGAGATTGACCCTCAAGCTCACAAAGATCCTGATCCTTCAGTTCGGGTGCCCGGACCGGAGCCCTCCGGTTGCTTGATCTGACCTCAACTACCCGAGAATTTTTCCGAACCACAGAAGCGTTCGAAGAATTCTCTGCAGTAGCTGAAATCGAAGACTCAGCCGAGATAGGAGGTCAGCGATCTCAGGCAGAAAGACGTACCTGGAGTTGGAGGAATATTCTGAAGATATGGTCGGAGCGTTATTGGAGCTATGTTGCTGACGGGAGAGCACGATCGATGGATGACGATCAGAAAACCTAGAGAGAGAAAGAAGAGATCTAGAGAGAAGGGAGAGCGAGTACCTTAGTAGTGGGAGCATAAATGAGAAAATGAAGAGAACTGCTTTCTATTTATAAAGGGAGTGAAATCTTTACGGCTTTTTGGTTTTTGCGCTCTTGTCGGTTCCAGAAAATTCAATTTCCCACCAAAACCGATACGACTCTTCGACTTCCAACTTGTAAAAACTCGAAAATAGCCTTCCCAAACAAGGAAGACGAAATGACACTCAGAGAAGAAAAGATTAACTTTGACCGACTTCAATCTTAACCGGACCAATTTCTCAAAATCCGTCAAAATCAGCCGAGCTCATTTGCCGGACTATGGAGGACATATTGTTGGTGGTATGCTCTGCAACCCGGTTTGGTCCAGTATAGACCAAAATCGGCCTAATTAAACCCGGTTTACAATGGTTTCGACCGAAATCGGTCCAGTCTGATAGGACGGTCCATTTGCAGTCAGGCTTAATAACGAAAGTCGGTGGGATTAGAGGAAGCGAACTCTAAGGTTTCTGGTCATTAATGCACTATAAATAGGAAATTTAGTTATTGTTCAAAATGGACTCTTTGGGGAGGAACTGAGAGCTCATTAATATTATATCCAGTTCGTCGAAAAACTTTCAAACTCGAATATCTGTAATCTAAACTCAATTTATTAATAAAAAAACTTTCTGAATTTGAATTATAGAATTGATCTCTTAAAGTTGAGATCCACAGTCAAAAGAATGAGGAGAGAAAGGATTTGATATTGGGGACGATGACTGAGTCTCGAACAAAGAGCGAGTTGCGTTGGTGAGTCGGTTGAAGATGTCTGTTCGACAGCTATATGTTTGAGCCAGTGAAGGTAGGAAAAAACTGAGTGACTCAGATGAGTCAGAAGGTTGAAGGTGTGACACGTGGATTATGTTTACTGATGGATCTATTGTACAGTACCATTTTCATATGTTCTACTTAGTTAGTCTATCAAATCAAATAGAAAATAGAAAATATAAATAGCAACAATTTGCTTATTAATAAGATAGTCTATACAAGTCTAAGGTTAGGAGCGTCGAGTTCGCTCTCTTCTCTCTCCTCTAGGCGATCGAAGAAGCGATACTCGAGAGAGTTTTTTGCTTCCACTCTTTCTTCTCTCTTTCATATCTTTCAGAGAGAGTGGTGAAGATGCAAACAAGGCTGAAGCAGCACGTGTAGCAGTCTGACTAGCTCTGGAACTGACACGGGAAGACTTGCGTAGCAATCTACACACGTGGAGGTGAGCTGGAAGCTGAGCTGGAGCTGCAGGACGTGCTGGACACTTCAAGACACGAGAAGCTGACGTGGATAGGAAGCTTGGAGTATCTTGGAGGATCTATGAAGAAAATATCAAGTTTCCTCTATCTTAGGAGAAGATAAGGAAGGTGAAGATTCTCATGAAGATTTGGTGTAATCTGAAGGAGAATCTAGGCGAGGATCAGCCGCAAGTCCTATTGAGTATAAATAGGCGTGTTAGAGCTGTGTAGGGTTTTAACACAACCGAGAGAAGACTTAGCAAAGGGTGAGCAAAAATCTGTGAGAGTTTTTGTGAGCTAGGGTGCTAAGGGATTTGGGTGAGAGGTTCTTGAATCACGTATCGATTCAAGAACAAGTGAGATTAGTATAGCAAATCAAGGTGTGTCTTGAGGTTGCTCTAAATCGGGTTCTGTATACTTGTAAGTTACAAACAGATTTACTAGTGAAATATCTTTGAAGAGAAAAATCCCTGTGTTGTGTTCCGTGTTAGTTCCCGTATTACTACTCTTACATTTTCATTTGGTATCAGAGCGGTCATCTGTGTGTATTACAAACAGGTGAGATCCTGCGGAGAAAATGGAGAGCTATAAGGAAATGGTGAACAACTCCAGGATCATCCTGGATGATGGGAACTACGGGTTTTGGAAAGCTAGGATCAGATCCTTGATCAAAGGGATCGATCCACTGGCATGGAAGGCAGTAACTGATAAATGGGAAGAACCACTGGTAGCTGATGCCAACGGAGTCTTTCATCCAAAACCAGAAGAAAGTTGGACTGAAGAGGAGTCAAAAAGAGCAAAGTACAATTCAAGGGCGTTGACTACCATTCACACCAACGTTTCAAGAAAGACTTTTGAGCTGATTCAAGGTGTTGAGACTGCCAAAGAAGCATGGACATACTTCAGATGCAGTACGAAGGAACAACAAAGGTTCAAAACTCCAGAAAGGACATGCTTGCTTCTCGCTTTGAGAATCTAAAGATGGAGGAGGATGAAACCATCTCTGAATTCAGTTCGAAACTGAGTGCTCTGGCACAAGAAGCAGCGGTGTTAGGCAAAAAATACAAGGACAAGAAGCTGGTGAAGAAATTCCTGAGGTGTCTGCCATCGAGGTTTATGGGGTACAAATCAGCACTCAGTGTGTCCAGTAACACAGAGAACATGCCATTCAGTGAACTTGTGGGCATGCTGAAAGCTCATGAGATGGAGCTAGATAGTCTGAAGAAGCCTAAAAGTCTAGCTCTAAAGTGTGAAAACCGTATCACTGAAGATGAGGAAGACGATCCCATAAGTCTTCTGGTTCGGAGATTTGATCATGCTTTGCGGAAAACTGGGAAACCTCAGAAGAAGGTTGCCTCTTTCAAGAAGACAACTGAAGGGACAAGCCTAACAGAAAAAGTGAGGTACAATGTCATGAGTGCAAGGGATATGGACATTTCAAGAATGACTGCCCGACTATCAAGCGACGGGAGATTAAGTGCTATGGCTGCAAAGGATTTGGACACACTCAGCTGGAATGTGTCAATGATCAAAATCGCAGGAAGGACAAGTCCATGTTGGCTGAGGAAGAATCGGATGATGATTCAGAAGATGACTCAGTCGAAGAGACAAACAACTTCGTGTCATTTATCGGGATAGCTGAAATTGAGGAGGGACAGGAGTCAGAGTCAGAGCCTGAAGAAGAAAAGGAGGATGATCTCATGAGCAGCTACAAGGAAGTACGTCATGTCCTGGTTAGTCTCAACCAAGAAAACAGTGAGTTGAAGAAAGAAAACCAGAGACTGTCTGAACTAGTAGACAAGCTCAGCAAAGATCTCGAAGCAGCAAACGCACTTGGCCCAGGGAAGTGTCAATCTGATAAAGGAGAAGCTGGAGTTAGCCAACAGAGCTGAAGGTCTGAGGCAGCATTTAAAGGTTGAAAAGCAGATATCGGAGAATCTGGAGTCTGAACTAGATCAGCTAAAGAAGCAGATTCAGATGTTCGCAGGAACCAAGCAACTGGACAAGATTCTGAGCTACGGATGCCAAGGCAATACGAAGCATGGATTGGGGTACAGTGGAAAGGAACAGAAGAGCTCAGATGAAATCAAGTTTGTCTTATCAGGTTACAACCGGCCTGAAGATCAAAGACCTGTCACCAAACTGCGAAAAGGACGAGAGTGCTATTATTGTGGCAAGATCGGACATATCAAGGCATACTGCTACAGCAGATGGAACAGGGTTCAGAAACTAATGAAGCAACGGAAGTTCAGTTGGAATGGACCCACAAATCAAGTCTGGCTCAGGAAAGAGGATTTGAGGTTCGAGCCTAAGGGACAACAGAAGAAGAATTCCTTCAAGCCAAGAGAATTCACTGTTAAGAGATCTTTCAGGGATGATCCAATGTTAATGCTGTGGCATGGATTCAAGTGCAACATGGCCCAAGTTGAGAGCGACGAAGACGAGTCAGATCCTTGGTACTTCGATAGTGGCTGCTCACGGCACATGACTGGAAACCGAAGCAACCTCCAAAATGTTAAGAAGATTAAGGGAGGAAGAGTCATGTTTGGTGATGGAAGTATCGGTGCCATACAAGGGAAAGGCATTACAAAAGACGAAGGTCAGCCTGATCTAGTCAATGTATACTTGGTACAGGGACTTAAGGCGAATCTTATCAGCATAAGTCAACTGTGTGATGAAGGGCTAATTGTGATATTCACTAACAAAGGGTGCAGAGCAGTGAATGATGATGGACAAATTATCCTAGCTGGAGAAAGATCAGGCAACAACTGCTACATGTGGAACAAGTCAGGGTCAGTTATGAGCTGTTTTACTGCCTGTGATAATCTGCAGCTGTGGCATCAGCGACTCGGCCACATGAACATCAGGAATCTCAATGATCTCATCCCAAATGAGAGCATTAGAGGAGTTCCAAAGATCAAGGGAGGAGATAAGTTTGTGTGTGGAGCATGTAACCAAGGCAAGCAGGTGAAAGTCCAACACAAACGAGTACCTGACGTACAATCCAAGGCACCACTTGATCTAGTTCATATGGATCTGATGGGGCCAGTTCAGACAGAGAGTTTGGGAGGTAAAAAGTATGTGTTTGTGCTGGTTGACGACTTCACAAGATTCACATGGGTTAGGTTTCTCCGAGAAAAGTCTGATACAGCGGATAGCTTCAGAATCTGGGCTTTACAACTCATGAATGAACAAAGCTCAATCAAACGAGTCAGGAGTGATCATGGGGGAGAGTTTCAGAACGAGTTCATGAAGTTGTTTTGTGAAAGTCATGGAATAGCACAGTTTGCTGCACCCAGAACTCCACAACAAAACGGTGTAGTGGAGCGGAAGAATAGGACACTTCAGGAGATGGCTCGTGCGATGATTTATGGGAATCAAGTTCCAAAACGTTTTTGGGCAGAAGCAGTCAGCACAGCATGTTACATAATCAATCGAGTGTACATGCGAAAAGGAACATCCAAAACTCCTTATGAACTGTGGAAAGGAAAGACGCCTAACGTAAGTTACTTTCATGTCTTTGGATGCAGGTGCTACATCTTGAATGACAAGGATCATCTTGGGAAGTTTGATTCAAGGAGTGATGAAGGAATCTTTCTGGGTTACTCAGGTCACAGCTCAGACTTTCGTGTGTTCAACATGAGGACTAAGGTTCTGGTTGAGTCAGTAAATGTGGTGTTTGATGACTACGCTCAGATGGAATGAGAGAAGCCTCTGATCGGGAGTGATTCTAAAGGTGACGAAGGTGATCGGGTAACACAGACAGCAGAGGCAATGCAACAGCCATCTGTGTCAACTGAAGAGCCTCAGATCGTGACTCAGGAGAACACAAAGCAAGTTCATCGGAATCATTCAGCCTCAGATATCATCGGTGAGGTGAATGAAGGGAGGAAGACTCGTGGCATTCAACTGGATTTCAAGAAAATGGTTGGGAAGTTCTCTGAGATGGTGCTATATTCCTGCTTTGTGTCAGTGATTGAACCGAAAGATCACAGACAAGCGTTGCAGGATGAGTTCTGGATTGTTGCCATGGAACAAGAACTCGAGCAGTTTGTTCGAAATGACGTATGGGAACTAGTGCCACGACCGATGGATTGCAACATTGTGGGAACCAAGTGGATTTTCAAGAATAAAATTGATGAGAATGGAGCAGTGGTTCGGAACAAAGCTCGTCTAGTGGCTCAGGGATACTCTCAAGTAGAAGGTGTGGATTTTGAAGAAACATTTGCACCTGTGGCACGGCTTGAGTCGATTAGACTCTTTCTGGGAATGGCATGCATACTCAACTTCAGGGTATATCAGATGGATGTCAAGAGTGCTTTTCTGAATGGTCTGATTCAGGAGAAGGTTTATGTCGAGCAGCCGAAAGGGTTCGAAGATGCAGGCAACCCAACTCACGTATACAAGTTCAAGAAAGCGTTGTATGGTCTGAAGCAGGCACCCAGAGCCTGGTACGAACGATTGACGAGCTTTCTAGTTCACGAAGGTTACATGAGAGGCAGTGTGGACAAAACCTTGTTCATACTAGAGAACAAAGATAAGATTATGGTTGTTCAGATTTATGTGGACGACATAATTTTTGGAGGGACCTCTCAGGAGCTAGTTGATGCTTTTGTTGCAAGCATGACGAGTGAGTTTGAGATGAGCATGGTGGGAGAGCTCAAGTACTTTTTGGGACTTCAGATCACACAATCTGAGGAAGGTGTTTTCATATCACAAAGCACCTATGCCAGAAATCTCTTGAAGAGATTCAAGCTTGATTCAGCCAAAGAAGCAAAGACCCCAATGAGCACAACCACCAGCCTCACGCGAGATGATGAGGGAGCAAGTGTCGATCCAACCCTTTATAGAGGAATGATTGGGAGTCTCCTCTATCTCACGGCAAGCAGACCAGATATGTGCCTAAGTGTTGGCATCTGTGCTAGGTACCAAGCTAAACCGAAGCAATCGCATCTTGAGGCGGTAAAGAGGATCATCAAGTACGTCAAGGGCACAGTTGAGTTAGGCATCTGGTACTCAAAAGGATCGAATCAGAACCTAGTAGGATACTGTGATGCAGATTGGGCAGGAAGTGCTGATGACAGGAAAAGCACCAGTGGTGGGTGTTTCTTTCTCGGAAACAACCTCATCTCGTGGCTCAGAAAAAAGCAAAACTCGGTGTCCCTCTCCACTGCTGAAGCGGAATACATTGCCATGGGGAGCTGTTGTAGCCAACTACTGTGGATGAAGCAGATGTCCGCTGACTATGGAATGGATTCAGGTCCACTTCTTGTGTACTGTGACAACAAGAGTGCTATAAGCATTTCCAAGAACCCAGTACAACACTCAAGGACCAAGCACATCGACATAAGACACCACTTTATCCGTGAGTTAGTGGAAGGAAAACAGGTAGTGATCGAGCATGTTGTCACTGAATCTCAACTGGCTGATTTATTCACAAAACCACTAGACTTTAATTGTTTTGTCACCTTAAGAAATGCAATTGGTGTTTGTGGAATGTAACAAGTGTTTTGAGATGTGCAGAACTGATACAGGTACAGGCTCAGGATGATCATAACGTTTCGATTCAGCCTTGAAGGTTAAAGGTCGGAGAAAAAGAGCTACCTATCTTGTCGTCATGACTTGACATCAGTACAGGTTTCACAGAGAGAACCAAACAGCCTGAAAGCAATGTAAGTCGGTCTTTGAGAAATCACAATGATAAGACTGAGCTACAGGATGATCTATAGTTCAGAGATAGGTCTTACATCAAAAAGAAGACCTGTCCAAAGCTCAAAGGAAAAACCCAAGGCAGAAAAAGAAAGGAAGCTGCCAAGTCACAGTGTATCAAATAAAAAATACACTGTGACAAGTACCTAAGGTTCTCTCTTGCTGAATAAAGGTTGAAAACTGGTGAAGAGCATGATAAAGACAAGGTAGTGTGAAAGCTAGTCTCAGTATCAAATCTGGCAAGGCACAAAGAATCAAGAAGAAGTGGTGTGATCATTCGAGTCATGTGCTGAATCAGCTTATGTGTCATCTGTGAATCTGGGTGAATAAGCAAAAGAAAACTGTTTTCAAAAGCTAGTTGAGGTGTGATGAGGTGAACGATTACTATTTTTTGTTAGCCATCACAAAATTCTTCGGTTTAAATGTGTCAATGACTGTCGTGTTCCTTGTGATGTACTAATGAATGTTCTTGTGCTAGAAAAAGACTTGTCATGATTAAACAGGAAGTGGGCCGTGGACAAATGATGCTCATGTAGACAGGCCCAACAGCAGCCCATGAGGAAAAAGGGAAATCAAATAAGGAGAGGGAAATCGAAGCGATGTTGCTATATTTGCGGGAGAGGAAGAGGAAGAGACGCTACATCGAACTGTTCAAAAAACCCTAGGTGCAGAGAATTTGTGTGATTCAATTCAAAGCATCTTGGTCCAGATCGGTGAATAAAATGGTGTCTGCAACACGAAGAGGGATCATTGGAAAGAAATCAAAGTCAAAGATGGCACATGCAACAGGTGATGCTTCGTCTCCTCACCTAATCAATGGATCGAGTGGTGAAGAACAGAATCCACCGGTGATTCAGAGCGAAGAGAAGTCCGGAACAGGAAAGGGGACCGGCAGCGAGAGTGAATCCTTCACCACTGCAGATGAAGGCGGAGACTCAGCAGCCAAATCACCGGAGGATCTTGGAGAAGAATTTCCCGTTCCCGTGGAAGCTCAGGTTGAATCGATGGCACAAGAAGAAGAACACGATGGTGTGAATGAGCCCGAGGCAGAAAACAAAGAAAGCCCTCGAGCAGAAACTGAAACACAAGGTGCCGATCAACTGAGGGAGGATAAAGAAGCTGCATCGGAGACCCGAATAGAGGCTGATCCTGATGACAATGAAAACGTGGTGCCTGAGAATGAAGAAGAAAGAGGTCTGCCATCTGAGACAGATGAGCGGCCAGAGGAGATGTCGGTTCAGGAGCAAATCGACGAGGTCAAAGGAAGCGGAGTCTGGCGATGGTGACGGTCCCGGCTGGCAAGCGAGCTCGGAAAGAAAAGAAGAGAACCACATCCGCTGAAACCTCAGGACCAAGAGCTGAATCAACCCCTGCCGCTCTCTGCCCAAAACCTGAGTCGAGTCATGTCAAGCAGAAAAAGAAGAAGTCCAACCTCAGGAGCAAAAAGAGGGTGGAGTCTGATGAACGATTCCAGGTGTTGAAGGATCATCACATCTGGAGTGAACGAGTTGTAGATGTGGACGAAGAGGATGAATGGAAGTACCTTGAGGTACTTCGTGAGAGCGGAATGCAGTGGACGGTGACAGAACTCGAGTCATACATGAGCAAGGTGGTGCGTGAGTTCTATGCAGGGCTACCTCCAGAGTCGCTGAGTGATCCATCTCAGGTGTTTGTGGTAAGAATCAGAGGAGCCAAAGTCAGAATTTCTCCAGGGATCATCAATGAGACCTTACGCCGCGAGCCTCTGACTGAAGCTGAAAGGAAAGAGGAGGCTGAGGCAGATCTTGTGCCAATCTCTGAGGTATCAAGATACCTGTCACAAGGGCATCAGTCTACATGGGCTGATTTATCCTCGAGAGATTTTCCTCCACGGATAGCTGCACTGATGGTCATCGCATCATACAACTGGGTCCCTTCGATGAACAAGCACCACATCTCTGAGGAACGGGCGAGGTTGGTCTATAAGCTGGCGCACGGAATCAACGTTGACATTGGGCGGATGATTTTCCAGCAGATGCTTGATCTGGGCAAGGTCATCAAGGGGGATAGACGCTGGTTGATGTTTTCCTATCTCATCAGCAAGGTCATCAAGACGCAGCTCATTCTGCAGCTCGAAGAAGGTGAAATGTGGATCTTTCCGACCAAATACAAGAAGGTCCACGAAGTGGGGAAACGTTTCTCAAGAAGGAAGCTGCTGCTGCTGTCACTGAGGAAAAGGCCAAGGAGAAACGAAAGAAAGAGGCAAGAAAGAGGACTGGAGTTGCCTCGACATCGCATCCCTCAACCTCGAGTCCGCGTCCATCAACCGCTGCCCAGTCAAACACGCCAACCGGAGGAGTCAACAACGTGACTCTGGGAGTGATTCGAGTGCCTGAAGCACCAGCTGATGCAGAGGGAATCAGGACAGCCCTTGAAGATGTGGCATCAGTTCTTGAGCAACTCGGGGTAGTAACGGCCATGCTGCGCGCTGCAGTCACAGGTAAACCCGCTTAGACCCTATCTAAACCTTCGAATTATGTTTGCTCATCGATTGTTTTTAACATCTGTGCTCACAAGCAGGGGGAGAAGATTGAAATCGGTGGATGCATGAACTATGGGGGAGTTTTTTTTGGGTTTTATTTTGGGGGTTTTAGAATTCTGGGGGAGTAAGGAGAATTTTATTTAAGACATTGTGTTTGTGTTTTATTTCTTAACTCCTTGAACTCGTTTATGTTAAGACTTGACACTCCATTGGTTTCTTGGAGTTTCTTTTGGTTAATCGGAATCTTTTGGAATCATTCCCAGAATTGTGTGTGGCATGTGGTGTGTTGGTTGTTGCTTGTTTGGTCTTGATTTCCTGAACAGGTACTTGTGGAGCACATATGCTAAAAAGGGGGAGATTGAAGATGCAAACAAGGCTGAAGCAGCACGTGTAGCAGTCCGACTAGCTCTGGAACTAACACGGGAAGACTTGCGTAGCAATCTACACACGTGGAGGTGAGCTGGAAGCTGAGCTGGAGCTGCAGGACGTGCTGGACACTTCAAGACACGAGAAGCTGACGTGGATAGGAAGCTTGGAGTATCTTGGAGGATCTATGAAGAAAATATCAAGTTTCCTCTATCTTAGGAGAAGATAAGGAAGGTGAAGATTCTCATGAAGATTTGGTGTAATCTGAAGGAGAATCTAGGCGAGGATCAGCCGCAAGTCCTATTGAGTATAAATAGGCGTGTTAGAGCTGTGTAGGGTTTTAACACAACCGAGAGAATACTTAGCAAAGGATGAGCGAAAATCTGTGAGAATTTTTGTGAGCTAGGGTGTTAAGAGATTTGGGTGAAAGATTCTTGAATCACGTATCGATTCAAGAACAAGTCAGACTAGTATAGCAAATCAAGGTGTGTCTTGAGGTTGTTTTAAATTGGATTCTGTATACTTATAAGTTACAAACAGATTTACTAGTGAAATATCTTTGAAGAGAAAAATCCCTGTATTGTGTTAGTTCTCGTATTACTACTCTTACATTTTCAAGTGGAAATTTTTTCTCTCATATTTCTATCGTTTGATCGGAGTTTTTTTCCGTATAGATTGGATAGCTAATTTCCGAGTTTGATCGGATAATAAAGTTCCGGCTTTGACCGGATTAGTTTGCCCATCTTCTTTGCTGACGGTTTCTCTTCTATCCAGACGGTGCTTTCAGGTCTGGTGGTTATGTCGGGATTATTATCATTCTTCATGCTTTGGTATCATCCACTCTTCGCCTGGGAGCAGAGATCTCCATTTGTCCCTTTTTAGAAGCCTTTTCTAAGGTATAAGATGACGTTTAGGCTTGAGTTCTGCTGATCAGCATTAATCTATGAAGAAAGGAAATTTCCGACCAAAAAACTTCAACGGATCTAATCGGAGGAGCGTGTCAAGGTGAAGCAACAAGCTTGTGTGGTGGTTAACAGTGTATGCGTTGACCGGAATTTCGTCCAGCGACGATAAGGCAGAGCAGCAACACAGATATTCCTTGCATCTTATACGTGTTTTCAACGTGTAGAAAATTTGATGAGTGCAAAAACACGTGGCATAAGGAATTAATGAGGCTCATATTGGGCTTAAATGTATTCTTTTTATTTGAGCTTTTATCACTGTGTTGTATGTTATTTTGCTTTGTTGGGCTTATAAATGAAATTGACGTAAAAAAATAAAATAATAAGATAGTCTAGTTAGATCACATTCAAAATCATACATTTTTTTACATATAGCTTTCGAAGAAAAAAACTTGAACCATTTACATCAGAGAAAATTTTATCAAATGAACCATATTATTATTGAGTTTAAGAATACTGTATATTTGATAGATTTTTTCTCAAAAGCGCAATCGACATGATGGTGAAACCTTAAACAAAGAATCTAACTCTTCGCCTATTTTCATTTCCTCTTTCAAACTGTCGCAATCGAGGAGGAAATCCGCTTTCTTTAAACACTTCGAGTTTGCTAGGATATATGCTGCAAATTATTTTTCTTCGTCTTTTCCTTTATATGATAGCCACTTAAAGCACTCAAGATGGGATGCCAAACATTCGGGAACATGATCCGGTTTGTTCCACAAAAGTGGGATATTATGGTCATCCTGAAAACATCACAATGCAATACACACGCTATGTTTAGTGTTAGTCCATTGAAATTGCATGCACTTGTTTAGTGGAGGAAGGATGGAACTTACATCGATCGTAAGACTTTTAAGTTTAGGATTATTTTTTAGCATAAGCATAAGTTGTTCCAACCAGTCTGAGTAAAATGGCGATATCATAAGATCTACAAGCTGAGAGAAGTTGTCGGGTCTACACATAACCTGTAATGCACCCAACACCATAAATTGACATATTAACGTTACCACAACAAACAAACAATATAGTGGGAGCTCGAAATTACTACCAATCCATGGGTCAAAGTCAAAGATAGAGACGTGGCCGCCGAAAGATATCTCAGAAACTTTTTATCAGGGTAGGCAAAAAAGATGTCAATACCAGCTCGCACAATGCAAGGCATATTCTCGATACAATAAGAGTCTCCTGAAGAATCATAAATATAGAGTTGCCTTAATGCCGGACAATCTAAGACAACGGACCGAGCGATTTCCCCTACATCATTGCCATGTGATAATGGCCTATCATTAGTGTAGCTGAACTCCTCTAAAGAAGGCACTTTCACTCTGTACACTTTCACATTGTCGTCTTCTTTACATCGGATCACAAGCAAATCTCTTAGAATAGGACAGCTTGATAGAAGCCTAACAAAAGAAACTTCATCTTTATACACCACATCACAAAGGTAAAGCTTTGTAACGGATGGGAGGCAAACTGAAGGAGGAACATCCAGGAGAATCTTATTAGAGAGTTTCAATTCATTGAGCGTTTTACAAGTGTAAAGGCTGTTAGGCATGCTGGTAGGTTTCGCGGACCACCTAAGATCAAACCGTAACTTGCGCACGTAACGATCAACTGCGCTTGCAACCCATTTTGTAACATCAACATCAGTAGGACATTTTTGACCAAGTCGGATACACAAGCTTTCTAGTAAAGGTGCCTTGTGGAGTTGCAACGACTTGTCAAGAAACCACCAAATGCTCTCATGCTTACCATTAGTACTTCCCCAGATGTCTTCAAACTCGAGTCTTGGCACCACCGTCCAGATAGTTCGCCATCGTTTCGACAAAATCATGGTGGCCACAACATCTTTTGTCGGAACAAACATCAGGATGTGTACTAACAAATCGTCGGGTAGCAAACTAATTCTATCTTCACCAAATGTCTCCTGAACTTTCTGAGAAATTTCGACTTCATGTGCATTTGATGTAGCGGAAAGCATTTTGCTGAAAGTAAAAATACACTTATTTTTTTTCATTTACGGCCTAACAAAAAATGAGAAAAGTATCTGGAAATATTTTTCCAGGAAAAGGCCAAAAAAAACGAACATGAAAAAAAATCAATTATCAAGTAAGCAAGTAATCGGAAAAAAAATTCTACATTTAGCATTTTAAATGAATCCTTAGTAATAAAAAAGTATCACACTCTATTTTTTTTTTTTATCTTCGTCTACTTCTTGGAACAATATGAAGTAACGATATCACAAGAAGTAAGAACATAACAGAAATTAAGATAATAACAACAAGCTATAAGAATTCAACTTGTTTCGGTCAAATTTAATTTTCATAAAACATGAAAAATTAGTAAGAACATAACAAAAACTAAGATAATTACAACAAGCTATAAGAATTCACCTAGTGTCGGTCAAAATTTAATTTCGTAAAAAACGTGAACCAACAAAAAAATATGTAGGGAAATTTGTTGTGTGCAGAAGACTAACCGAAAGAGTGTAGGATCGGAGGCTATTAGGGTCTCTTGGTTGACGGCAGAGGAGCTCAGGTAGCGTGGCGGTGGTGCTTGCAAAAGAAAGGTGAGGAGAAGATAAGAAAGAAGAAAAGCAAAGCTGAGGAAATAAACAACCATACCTGAGTAGATCTGAGAAGAAATTGGCAGAAGAAGAAGAAGAAGAAGAATCGCAGATATAATGAAAAGGTAAGTCGGTCTGGATGCGGTGGGGAACGAGTACGGAAACTAAAAACTATCTCGAGAAGTTGTTAGAGTTTTTTTTTTATCATTGCAAGGAGAACGACGCATTTTATAAGCCTAAATTTACGAAATACAATACTTTTATTTAATATGATATCTGAATTCATTTAATTAATCATATATAATATCTAAATATAGTTATGATACACTCAATGATTAATTTTTTTTTAAAAATAATTAAAATCTTAAGATTTTATCTTATTACTATAAAGGGAACACGTTTTAGTCTTTTAGAATTAACTAGAGTCATTAGAAATATTTATATGAATTATACAGAAATTATTAAGATAATAACATTGATCTGACAACAAATATTTTCTGGATAATAATATTGCCCATCAATTTAACTGTGGCAAGTGATTTTTTAGTGTAACATGTCATTTTTATCAAAAGAGTTTCGGATTTAATTTTAATAAAAAAGTTAAACATCAAAATAATTTTTTTTTTTAAACTTTTGTCATTTTCTCATAATTATATATATCCATGCTATTAACGAAAATGACTTAACTTCTACATTCTAATATTTCCTATATATATACCCTTTATTCGACAAACTAATATTCATAGCTTCGACAAAAATTCTTTATTTTTAATGATTGACACGTGTTCACAATAGATGAATATAACCTAGTATCATCTGGATTCTGGAATAATGGGTTGTACAAAGCGCGTCTTGTAGAAAGAAGATACACGCAGAAATTGATATGGTTGATATCTATGAGACTTTCAAACATGTTAGAAATATAGTTACTATTTTTGTTTTTGTTTTGTATTTTTTATGGTTCAAGACTGTGATGCTTTGTTTCACCAACTAAATGATGTTTTGTTTTTTTCCGTAATTTGCTATATATTAATAATAAATTTTACTTTTCCTACATTGAATTAGTCTTTACATTAATAAAAGACAAGATAACCATTCCAAATAGACCAATGAATTTTGAAAATAACCACGATAACTAATGCGCACCTAAACATTTGCTTACCTAAACAACCTCTTTTAATTCTAACGATACGAATACCATTCTATATTGAAAATAAGCAGAATTTTTTACATAGAAGACTTGTTTGTGTTTGTTGTAATTTGTAAATATGCCCATCAAATGATCAAAGCATTAAGGAAGTCTTCTGTAAATGTGCCGTATATATTAATATTCATAACGTATTTGCAAAACACAATCATAAATCTGCTTTCGTCATAAACCGACGTGCATGGTCGACCGTAAATCTGTTAAGCAATTACGTCATCATAAGTTTTCATTCTTTGGTCATCGACTCAACGCATACTTGCATGCGTTTGATTTTGCTGTATCTGTCAAAATATCTATTATATCTCAGTATCTGCTATATATAGTAAAGTATTTAGGACAATGTTCATTTGTACGTACGTGTTTTATAATTTTGGATGGCAAGTTTTTAATAGATGACAGCTAATAATCAGTTTAATTATTTTCAGTTATAACGTGATATTAGATAAAATTAGTGATTATCAAGCCATCGAAAATCATATATTAGTACCGAAATTGAGATATAACATTACAAATCAGAAAACATACAAACTTTAATCATGATGCTATGTAAATTATTATGTAGTCACAAATCCACTTCCAGTTAAATAGATTAGTTATCGATTGACTTGTTAAACGTTTCTGAACTGCCACTTTGAAACATACAAAATATAAATATATAGAACGAATTCGGACAATGTCAAATATGACAAGCGCTCTTGCCTTATAAAAACTGAGCTCAAATGCTTAACAATTCACATATAAACACTCTAAAAAAGCTTTAGCAAAACCTTTTGTTTGAAAATGATGGTTTCCTTGTCTCTCATCTTGATTACCTTATTGGCTTTGGTCATTTCCTTTGCCAAAGCTTATGATCCAAGTCCACTCCAAGACTTCTGTGTGGCAATTGATGACATAAAAAATGGTGGTACGTATAAAAAACCCGGTTTCTTAACTCACTTTTTAATTATCTGGCCATAAGTATGTGTATACTCTATGTGATAACATAAGCTTTGAAACGATATATAGGTGCAGTTTTCGTGAATGGTAAGTTCTGTAAGGATCCAACGCAAGCCAAGGCAGATGATTTCTTCTACTCAGGTCTCAATAAGACCGGAAACACTGATAATGACGTCAAATCCAATGTGACAACAGTCAATGTTGATCAGATTCCAGGGCTGAACACCATGTGAATATCCTTGGTTCGCATAGACTATGCACCATATGGACAAAATCCGCCTCACACGCACCCTCGTGCCACTGAGATCCTTGTCCTTATCGAGAGAACATTATACGTTGGTTTTGTCTCTTCCAACCAAGGCAACAACCGTTTATTTGCCAAAGTATTGCATCCAGACGACGTTTTTGTCTTTCCCATTGGACAGATCCATTTTCAGGTGAATATCGGCAAAACCCCTGCAGTGGCCTTTGCAGGACTGAGTAGCCAGAACGCTGGTGTCATCACAATCGCAAAAACTGTGTTTGGATCACACCCTCTAATTAATCCAGAGGTTTTTGCTCAGGCGTTCCAGTTAGATGTCAATGTCGTCAAAGACCTTGAGGCCAAGTTTTAAGAAGTGAATTTAAAGTCATTAAGAGTGTATCTTTGCAACACTTGAAGTTATAATGTTATGTAATACGAATTAAAGGTTATGCTTAATAAAATAAAATTGGTGTCGTTCACGTAGTTAGATATTTAATATCAAGTTTACTTTTCCTATATTGAGTTTTTTCCTTCCAAGTCCGGATTAAAATTTATTGAATCAACTCAGCAACCAGGAAAAAGAATACAAATAGTCAGCGTAGAGAATGGTTTGCTTGTTTATGACCCTTCGATCGTAAAACGGGATTAGATCCTCCGGTAGAGAATGGTTTGCTTGTTTACATGCATGGGCCCAGGATTTGAGAAAAATGGTTGTCGTTTTTCAATCTAAAACGGCATGGTGTGTGGATATGCGGATACCAACTAAATTACGATAAACTACTATTCAATATCCAAACTATTTATGCATTCAGAATAATACCCAAACTATATTTTTTTTTTTTTGCCCACTTTATATCCTCAACTCTAAACCATATGCTTAAATTACATTATCTACGACGTTGTTGGAAATGTGAACGGCATAATGTATAACACAACAGTGGTAAAAAAACCCGGATCCAAAACCGATGGCGATGAAACCCTTCACAAAACCCGAAACCCCACACGACTTGATTATTTTTCTTCCAATTTTTTGTTTTCTTTCCTCATTATAGATATTGGAGGCTTACAAAGCCCAAATGGTCGAAAAAACTGAATTGTTATAGAGCCCAAATATTAATTGTTATTACTCGTCAATGACCTTGACATCTTAGCAAATATTAATTGTTATAGAGTCCAAAGACCAACTATATTAAAAACAGTATCCCACATCAATCACAATTTAAAAATAGGAAGGAGACTTTGGCCACAAATAAAGGAATTGCTTCAAAATACGTGAACGGGCTTCGATTCATGAGCTTAGTCGCATAGAGTTTTGATTTTGTTAGCAAGTATCTGTTGGGAATGTCCCAAAATCATCCGTACTTTTCTAGTTAAAATCGTAACGTCAAAGTTTGACAATCGTATAATATTAGATGGTTATAATGTTTTGCTAGAAGCCGCTTGTAATCTACGGATTGTGAATCTGTTACTAATGTTATACGATCCTACATGGTCACACACCTAAGCAACTAGATCGATTATATGTTGGGTTTCGAAATGTAATAATGTAATATATAAGTTATATAAGATATTACTTAACATTTATACAAAGAACAAATAAAGGAAAGTTTAATATATGTATGTCGTATATATATGATATAGACATATATAGAGATACACGTTATTGAGAAGTTGAGTTATTGGGTTTGGCCCATTAATTAAGTGTATTAGGTCAAACGTGTAATCATTATATAATGAGAAAACGTGGCCTTAGTTGACGCTCTCCTTCCTGCAATAAAATCCTAAACATAATTAAGAGGCAAAACTGTTTTGTCAAGATCTGATCTATACGGCACTAGCATCCCGTCCTGATCTAGTTTGTGTGCGTGTGGATACTGGTAGTGGCACGACGTTTGGAATACTACATAAATTTGTTTTCTATTTATCTTTCCGCTGCAGGTATACTCTAAATCTGATGACCTAGATTCAATTTAGTATTTGCTTGAGATCTTGGAAATTAAATTCATAATTAGTTTTATAAATCGTTATAAACCGGTATGAATTCCGACAGTGGTAGCAGAGCAAACTTGCTTAATACTGATTTTGAATCTGGCATATATATGAGATATACATGTTAATTTGATTGGTTTAAACATGTTTGAATTTATGAAATTTAATGAAACATGTTTGTGTGAATATTGATTTGATTAAACCATGAGTTTTATGATTTTAATTAAATCAGTACGTTCGTCGAATTTCTGACATATAATAATTCTAATAGTTATAATTTGATTAGTAATTCACAGAATTTATATGTTCGCGTGATAGTGCTTGTCATAATTGATATATGTACAAAATCGTTACTATAGTAATCGGAGAAATACGTATTTGTCATTTAGTAACATGTGAATGCCATAGATATAAAGTTTGTGCATATATTGGATTTGAACGTAGGACGTATTATGGTAATACACGACTGCTTGATTTTTAAATAAATAATATATATGCATCTTGTATCTTGTGAGTGAATTAGTATGGGTGCTGTTCCTCGTGCGTTCGACCCAGTATAAGAATTATTTTCCTTTGATACGAGTTCTAATTTTAAATCTTTTAGTTCAAGTTCTAATACGATTAGGATTTTGGAATCTATTAAGATTATTAATATAATAATTTATAATTTTAATTAGATTAAAATTAATTTAAATTATTTACAATCCAATAGAAATACATATATGATATGTATAGATATTTTATATTAGATAAAATTTAAATATAAACTAAATTGGATTAAAATTAATTCCTCAATAATCTCAAGTATTTTTGATGTCTATCCAATCTTTCAACTATCAATGCTTGTTTCGTTGCTTGATGGGCTTGCCAAGCAAAGCATCTACAACTACATAAGTGAGATAGATGGTAATGGTTACCATATGAAATAAGATTGGTTTACTTGACTAAGTTATCAAAATGGTTTTGGACTTAGAGGCATAGGTTGGATAAGGCATAAGATGTCGTCTAACAACCAAGAGTTATATAGGATATAATTAGCAAAGGTGTTGCTTACCTAAATAACTAGACATTCGGGCGATGAGCCAAAGCTCACTTGAATTCTAGTGATATATGGATCTTGGATCATTATATTCATTTTTGAGGAAAACTTTGTTTTGAATATAATGTGAGTTTTCTTAATTGTTGAGATTTCTCAAATACCTGAACATCATATTAACATTTCCTATTATTTTGATCCAGCTATGTCGAACCCTCACAACTCATTTTCGCTGCGATCTGTCCTTGAGAAGGACAAGCTGAATGGCGAACTTCCTCGAATGGTATCGAAATCTGAGAATTGTTCTCAAACAGGAGAAAAAGGAATACGTCTTGGAGAAGAGTCTTCCTCCTGAAAAACCTAAGTACAATGCTCCACATGCAGAGAGGAATACATATGAGAAGCATGCCAGTGATATGGTCGATGTGTGTTGTCTCATGTTGGCTACCATGAACTCAGATTTGCAGAAGCAATATGAGAACGTGGAATCGCCAATTAACATGATCACCAGCTTGAAAGGAATGTTTCAGGAGCAAGCACGAACTGAGAGATACCAGACGGTTAAAGCTCTCATTGACTGCAAGCTGCCTAAAGACAGTCCAGTTAGCCCACATGTCATTAAGATGATAGGTTATATTGATAACTTGGCAAAACTGGACTGTACTATCAGCCAAGAGTTGGCCACTGACCTCATTCTTCAGTCACTGCCATCAAGTTATGATCAGTTTGTTATGAACTACAACATGCATAATTTGACAAAGACTTTGACTGAGCTGCATGGAATGCTCAGATCTGCTGAACCAAACATCAAGAAGGGCACCCCTAACGTCCTTATGGTACAAGGGGGTAGAAAGTTTAAGAAACTTGGTAAGAACAAAGGAAATGGTAAGACAAGCCGGATTGAGAATCCAAGCAAGTCAGACCCTGCTCCTAAGATCAAGCCTGGTCTTTCTGGTGAAGATAAGTGCCATTACTGTAATGGTTCTGGACATTGGAAGAGAAACTGCAAGAAATACTTGGAAGATCTGAAAAAGAAGAAGAAGACTTTTGAGACTTCTTCTCCAGGTATTTATGTTATAGAAGTAAATATTGCTACTTCTAGTTCTACCTCTTGGGTATTGGATACCGGTTGTGGTGCTCATATTTGTGTTAATATGCAGGGCCTAAGCAACAGTAGAACTTTGGAGAAAGGACAAGTGGACCTGCGAGTTGGAAATGGAGCAAGAGTTGCTGCATTAGCTGTAGGAACATTTAATTTGTCTCTGCCTTCAGGCATGGTTTTAGAACTTAAAAATTGCTACTATGTACCTGCTATAAGCAGGAATATTATTTCTATTTCTTGTTTGGATTTGGAAGGATTTCATTTTTCGATTAAAGACAAGTGTTGCTCATTTGATCGTGGTGATATTTTTTATGGTAGTGGTCCATTAGAGAATGGTCTTTATGTTTTGAACCAAAGTATGCCTGTCTATAACATTAGTACCAAGAGATTTAAGTCAAATGACTCAAATCCAACTTTCCTTTGGCATTGTCGCTTGGGCCACATAAATGAGAAAAGCATTCAAAAACTTCATAGTGATGGACTATTAAAATCATTTGATTTTGAATCTTATGAAAAATGTGAATCTTGTTTGTTGGGAAAAACGACTAAAGCTCCTTTTACTGGACACAGTGAGAGGGCTAACGATTTGTTGGGCCTTATACATACCGATGTATGTGGACCAATGAGTATAAATGCCAGAGGAAACTATCAGTACTTCATCACATTTACTGATGATTTCAGTAGATATGGTTATGTTTATCTGATGAAGCATAAGTCTGAATCTTTTGAAAATTTCAAAGAATTTCAGAATGAAGTACAAAACCAACTTGGCAAAAGAATCAAAGCCCTTCGATCAGATCGAGGAGGTAAATACTTAAGCCAAAGTTTTATTGATCATCTGAGAGAATGTGGAATTGTTTTACAGCTCACTCCTCCAGGAACGCCACAATGGAATGGTGTGTCTGAGAGAAGAAATCGAACTTTATTGGATATGGTTCGATCAATGATGAGTCATACAGATCTTCCATTATCCTTTTGGGGATATGCTCTTGAAATGTCTGTGTTTACGCTAAACAGATGTCCATCAAAATCAGTAGAGAAGACACTATATGAGATATGGACTGGAAAGGTTCCTAATCTGTCTTTTCTAAAAATTTGGGGTTGTGAAGCTTATGTCAAACGTTTGATTACCGATAAGCTTGGACCCAAATCTGATAAATGCTACTTTGTTGGTTATCCCAAGGAAACCAAAAGTTATTACTTTTACAACCCTGCTGAGAACAAAGTGTTCGTTGCTCGAAACTGTGTCTTTTTGGAGAGAGAATTTCTTTCTAAGAGAAATAGTGGGAGTAAAGTACAACTCGAAGAAGTTCGAGTAACACAGGAGGTTGATGCAAATTCTGAGGAAGAACATCAATTAGATTTACGAAGAGTCGTAGAATGTACACATGTGGAACCTGAGGTACGTAGGTCCGAGAGGACTCGTCACGAACCTAATAGATATGGGGTTTGGGTGACAGATGATCATGATCTATTGATTATAGAGAGTGATGAACCTACGTCTTTTGAAGAAGCAATGATGGGCCCTGATTCCGAAAAATGGCTACAAGCCGCAAGATCCGAAATGGGATCCATGTCAGAAAACAAAGTATGGACTTTGGTGGATTTACCTGATGGTGTTAAAGCCATTGAGTGTAAATGGGTTTTCAAGAAGAAAACAGACATGGATGATAATATATTGATATACAAAGCTAGATTGGTTGCTAAAGGTTACAAACAAATTCATGGTATAGACTATGATGAAACCTATTCTCCAGTCGCAATGCTTAAATCCATTCGGATTCTCCTAGCAACTGCCGCTTATTATGATTATGAGATATGGCAAATGGATGTGAAAACAGCTTTCCTTAATGGAAATCTCGAAGAGGATGTGTACATGACACAACCTGAAGGTTTCACAGTTCCTGAGACTGCTAGGAAGTTATGCAAGCTTCAACGTTCTATTTATGGATTGAAGCAAGCATCTCGGAGTTGGAATCTTCGTTTTAATGAGGCAATCAAAGAGTTTGATTTTGTTAGAAACGAAGAAGAACCATGCGTTTACAAGAAGACTAGTGGGAGCGGAGTTGCATTTCTAGTTTTGTATGTAGATGACATACTTCTCATTGGAAATGACATTCCTTTGCTTCAGTCTGTCAAGACTTGGCTAAGTAGTTGTTTCTTCATGAAAGACATGGGAGAAGCTGCTTATATTCTTGGAATACGAATCTATAGAGATAGATTAAACAAGCTTATTGGACTATGTCAAGATACTTATATAGATAAGATTTTGCATAGGTTCAGTATGCATGATTCCAAGAAAGGTTTTCTACCAATGTCTCATGGCATTACTCTCAGCAAGACGCAGTGTCCTTCGACGCATGATGAGCGAGAGCGCATGAGTAGAATCCCATATGCTTCTGCTATAGGATCTATCATGTATGCCATGCTCTGTACTCGTCCAGATGTTGCATGTGCTTTAAGCATGACGAGTAGATACCAATCCGATCCCGGTGAAAGTCACTGGACAGCAGTCAAGAACATTCTTAAGTATTTAAGAAATACTAAAGATAAATTCTTGATTTATGGAGGAAGTGATGAGCTTGTTGTGAGTGGTTATACTGATGCTAGCTTCCAGACAGATAAAGATGATTTTCGATCGCAATCTGGATTCATATTTTGTCTTAATGGAGGAGCGGTGAGTTGGAAAAGCTCCAAGCAAAGCACCATAGCAGACTCTACAACCGAAGCTGAATACATTGCTGCTTCTGAAGCAGCAAAGGAGGCTGTTTGGATTAGGAAGTTCATTACTGAACTAGGTGTGGTTCCTAGCATATCTGATCCGGTGGATCTCTATTGTGACAACAATGGAGCCATCGTACAAGCGAAAGAACCTAGATCACACCAGAAATCCAAACACATAGAAAGACGATATCATCTCATTTGTGATATTGTTGATAGAGGAGATGTTAAGATTAGCAGAGTCTCAACGGATGCAAATGTTGCTGATCCTTTGACGAAGCCTCTTCCCCGGCCTAAGCATGAGAGCCATACACCTGCTATAGGCATTAGATTCATAAAGATGTAATCTTATCTTTAGTGGGAGATTTTTTTTTATGATATGATGTTCATGTCTACATACATTTGATTTTATTTTCAAATTAATGAAATTAGTTTCAGTATTATTTTATTATTGGATAATTGAATAATAGTCCCAAAATAATTTATTATCAGTCTTATAGGTCATCAAGTACGTGACTTGATCATGAAACTCTATAAGTGTAAAATGACTTAAATTATTAATGTCCCTAGTCAAGGTTATTAAAATAGGACTTTAATAACTGAAGACGACTAGTATGTAAGGTGACTGATAACTAAGTTTCGTGAAGTCATTAATATGTTGTATTAAAGTCAATCACATAGATATGTGTTAGAGAACACAGTATCGGACTGACCCATCATGAGAAATCTACAAGATTGTTATATGAGTGTCATAAGAGTTTCTCATCAGGACTATAGAGTGTAGTCCTTTGACCTGAGTTCGTCATAATTTCTTATACATGGATTGGTTTGCTTTGACTCTGTTAAATGTCAGCCGTAAAAGGTGATTATAAAGACAGTGATTGGGCGCATTATGAATTGTGTAAGGAACAAGGATGGAACAAGATGGAATTTTTCCCTCCTATATAACGGGAGATAAATATCTCTGGGCCTATCGAAGATTTGATACTGAGAAATGCATGGCCGTGCTCAAACGAGGTGAATGTCAATCGTTTGTTTGATCAGTATAAATCAGAGTTCGATAAACATGATCTAGCTTAATAAGGATGACACAGTTTCTTGCCTTATGCTCAGATCGAGATATAGAGACAAAGGGATTATAGGAATAGATGATTCCAGTACAAGTGGGAGATTGTTGGGAATGTCCCGAAATCATCCATACTTCTCTAGTTAAAATCGTAACGTCAAGGTTTGACAATCGTATAATATTAGGTGGTTATAATGTTTTGCTAGAATCCGCTTGTAATCTACGGATTGTGAATCTGTTACTAATGTTATACGATCCTACAGGGTCACACACCTAAGCTACTAGATCGACTATATGTTGGGTTTCGAAATGTAAAAATGTATATATAAGTTATATAAGATATAACTTAACATTTATACAAAGAACAAATAAAGGAAAGTTTAATATATGTATGTCGTATATATATGATATAGACATATATAGAGATACACGTTATTGAGAAGATAAGTTATTGGGTTTGGCCCATTAATCAAGTGTATTAGGTCAAACGTGTAATCATTATATAATGAGAAAACGTGGCCTTAGTTGAAGCTCTCCATCCTGCAATAAAACCCTAAACATAATTAAGAGGTAAAACTGTTTTGTCAAGATCTGATCTATACGGCACTAGCATCCCGTCCTGATCTAGTTTGTGTGCGTGTGGATACTGGTAGAGGCACGACGTTTGGAGTGCTATACAACTTTGTTTTCTATTTATCTTTCCGCTGCAGGTATACTCTAAATCTGATGACCTAGATTCAATTTAGTATTTGCTTGAAATCTTGAAAATTAAATTCATAATTAGTTTTATAAATCGTTATAAACCGGTATGAATTCCAACAGTATCAAGCCAAAAATTTAAGAAATATCAAGTACCTAATTTTCGTAGATCATATCCAAGTACTAATTATAAGTACAAATACCAGTACTAACTATAAGTACAAGTAAAATTTAGACGGATACTTGGACTAAAACACAACTTGTTGTGGAAAAAAGGTAAAAATCCATGCCTTCTGTAAATTTTTTTAACTAATCTTATCAAACTTATATTTATTTTTCTTATATTACAGAGTATTTTAATGTCGTCGAACGGTATTAAAACTAAAATGTGCTGAATGTATGAATGAATCGATCATACAATTAATCAAGTATCAGAAAAATTTTGCCATGATTTGGAGAATTTTTTCAAATTTACAAAAATTCAACCTCTACTTCTCGAGAATGGAAAGCTCTTCTGTCCATTTTTTAAGTGTGAAAATGAAAGATTATTAAACGAGAAGACTGTGTCGACTAATTTATATAATAGAAGTTTTATGCCTAATTATTGGGTTTGGATTTCTCATGGAGAATATTACAGTATTTTGAATAATCATGCCGAGAACAAAGGATGAATGTTGATGACGATGCTGTTGGCTCTGGGTCTCAGATAGATCCAATGAATCCTTATGTGGAAATGGTTTTAGATGCATTTGCTGATACTGAATCAGGATTCACTCAAAACATTGAAGAAGAACCTAAGGTCGATGCAAAAAGTTCTTTGAGATGTTGGATGCTGCGAATCATCCACTTTATGAGGGATGTAAACAAAGTCTTTCACAACTCTCTTTAGCTGCTAGACTCATGAGTTTGAAGACGGATTATAATCTGCCACAAAAATGTATGGATATGATTGCGCAAATGATATATGAATATTTGCCAGAAGGTAACAACTCGTTGAAGTCTTACTATGATATAAAGAAGCTTATGCGATCTTTGGGTTTACCTTATCACAAAATTGACGTTTGTCAAGATAATTGTATGTTATTCTGGAATACTACAAAAGAAGAGACTTGTCTATTTTGTAATAAAAAGATAGATTTCGTCCTATTCAAAAGCCTATGCAGAAAAAAATTGCATATCGCCAAATTTTTTATTTACCGGTAGCCGATAGATTAAAGATATTATACCAGTCAGAAAATACCGCAAAGGAAATGAGATGGCAAGCAGAACACTTATCTAGTGGTGGAGAAATGGATCATCCATCAGATGGAAGAGCATGGGAACATTTTCATGAGGTATTTCCTGATTTTGCCGCTGAGCCAAGAAATGTTCACCTTGGATTCTGCACAGATGGTTTTAATCCATTTGGCATGTCAGGACATAACTATTCATTATGGTCTGTAATCTTGACTCCTTATAATCTTTCACCTGAGATATGCATGAAACAAGAGTTCATGTTTCTAACAGTTTTAGTTCGTGGTCCAAATCATCCTAAGAAAAGTCTGGATATTTTTCTTCAACCTTTGATAGAAGAGTTGAGAGATTTATGGGTTAACGGTATTCAAGCATACGATATTTCTACCAAGCAGAATTTTCTTCTACGAGCTGCACTGATGTGGACAATAAGTGACTTTCCTGCTTATGGTATGCTTTCTGGATGGACAACTCATGGTTGGCTAGCATGTCCTTATTGTATGGATCAAACTAATGCATTTCAGTTAAAAAATGGTAGAAAAACGAGTTGGTTGGACTGTCATCGTTGTTTTCTACCACCTGATCATAGCTATCGACGGAACAGAAAGAATTTCAAAAGAGGGAGGGTCATGAACGATAGTTCACCTGAAATACTGACAGGCGATGACGTTTTAAGTGAAGTCAATGATTGGACAAAAACGGTTGATTGTGGAGGAAACCATGGGCGATTACGAGGATATGGTGACACTCACAACTGGCATAAGCAGAGTATTTTTTGGGGGTTACCTTATTGGAAATCTCATAGACTCCGGCACAATCTTGATGTGATGCACATCGAAATTTTTTTTTTTGATAATATTATCAACACTTTGCTAAATGTGCAGCAAAAGACAAAAGATAACATCAGATCGCGACTTGATTTGGAAGAATATTATAATCGCAAAGAGCTACTACACTTGACCACTGATGGAAAAGCGCCAATTCCAATTTTCAGACTTCAAGCTGAAGCGAAAACATCTTTTTTAAAATGGCTCGAAAAAGATGTTAAATTATCTGATGGATATGCTTCAAGTCTATCCAAGTGTGTGGATCTATCAAACGGAAAATTAACAGGAATAAAAAGTCATGACTGCCATGTTCTAATGCAACGATTACTTCCAATTGTTTTTGCTGAGTTTATGGATAAACCTGTACACGAAACATTATCTAGTAAGTATACAACATTTGGTTAAATTTTGGTTTTTTATTTAGTTGCAATTTTTTGAAAAGTCTTGGAGATTATAGAATTCTAATTAAGATTAAAAAAAGACAAAAACAATTATTAAATGATTTCTTCGACATAGCTGAGTAGGTCTAATTAGATTTTGACTAACATCAAGTGAATGTGAAACTCCTTTTACCTATAACTTTATAAACTAATAAAGTATATTTCTATGTTAACGATTGAAACTTATATGTGTAACTAATTTTTTTTTTCCAAGTGTTAGCTTGTTTTTTTTGGGATATTTGCGCAAGAACTTTACACAAAATATTGCTAAATTAGCATCAGAATATTTCTATGGTTCTTTGTAATCTGGAGAAAATAAGCAAACTGTTCAAGTATTGTTCTGGGTACATAAATAGTTGGAGTCTTAAATAGCTTATCGTCATTTAGTTGGTGAATTTTTATGAATTCGTCCCATTACTTTTTTTGCTAAAATATTATCATATATTGCAATACATAACACACGAAATGGCAAGGAACTTAATCAACTGATATTTGTTTTTTCTTACAACACTTATTATGAATAATTACCATATATGGATAATATATATGTTGTTTTGTTTTTCTTACAGAAATTATTAATTTATTATGATTAATTACCCTATATGGACGATTATAGATTGTATGATTTTTGTTTCTCTTACCGCACTTATTATGATTAATTATCCTATATGGATTATATAGATGATCACAACGCCAGGTACGCATAATCAGACACGTGGGGGTAAATTATCTTATATGGATTATATAGATGATCACAACGCCAGGGACGCATAATCAGACACATAGGGTAAATTATCCTATATGGATTATATAGATGATCACAACGCCAGGTACGTATAATCAGATACGTGGGGTAAGCGACTTTTGAGCTCCGACATGATTGGACCAAACTTGAGCCTGCCTGTGTGAAGTTGTGTAGTTCCATCACAACAGTGGATCTAATATCCGCCAATTCAAAGGTATTTCACCATCTTGATTGGCCAAGAGAAGGGGAGCCCCGCGGTGGAGCAAAGCTCGGACGACCAGAACATCGCCTTTGAAGGCAGCGACATGAAGGGCCTTGTGTTCAACGTGAGGATCACCTTTGAATGCAGCTACGTGAGGATCATTTTTTCAAGGAGAATAGAGAAGCTAAGAAGGAGCTGCGGGAGGCTGTGGGGGCTACTTCGCTGGGAGAACCAGAGAGATAAATATACTTACAGTTTACACATATAAATATATTTACAGTTTATGAAGTTGAGTTCATGGAGGAATATGTTTTTCCAGCGTTTATGCCGTTGATCAATGCATGCTGCGAGTAGGAGTGTTAAATATTACCATAGGAAATGATTTTTTTCTCTGAAAATTGTCTTATTTTCACTTGCTTTATATTATTGTATTCATTGTTGTAGTCTTAGTTATATTTTAGTGTCTCAAAATTCAACATATAATTTCTATTTTAACCTTTTTCATAATTCGTTTTGCATATATTTTGCTTATGTTTTCATATTGTTTTGCTTATTTTTTTGTTTATCATTTAGAAATCCATGTTTCTTATTTAAATTTAATAATAGTTATAGATATGTATAACAGTATTATTGTAGTAAAAATGAATTATGGTAATTGAAGCCTAAAAAGAAAGAGATTAAAAAGCTGAGGTGGCTAAGAGGAAAAGAAAAAAAATTGTAAACAATAGCGATGACCTTTTTATTAATATAACAAATAAAAGTAAGGTGTTACTTTGGCTTTAGTATAATACTATTTTTAATTGAAAAAATTCTAAATCCACCACTGCACCTACATTAAAATTGAATATTGTGGCATACCTTTGTAGGTAGTTACTATGTACATGGACTTGTGGATTATATGATTTCTTTCATTATCATTATATTAGTTAATTTAGCTGGGATTTTAATGTTTTGGACTATAATTTTTTTAGTTGCAGACCCCGTCGCTTTGTGTCATCTCTCTTGCCTATATTTGCACGTTCACTCAATAATTTGTTTTTATTCAGAAATCATAGAAATTCTGGACTTTCGACTCATATAGTCTTCTACAGTATCCAAAAAAAGATTGAACCCAGAGAATAAATGAACTATCCTCTTTGTTTCATCCCTAGACTACCACTTTTTGGTATGAATAAATGTTTAATTATTCCAACTTGCAAGAGAAAACTTCAAATTGCTGATTTCGTGAGACCTTCATGTTGATCATTGTTTGTTTTCATGTCGTTGTTGCAGTAGTTCAAATCTAAGAGATTTACAATTGTTTTTCCCGTAGTTTTGATATTTTATTCTTTAATCAAAAAATTAATTATGATATTTTATTACTATCTTTATTTTTCATTGATTTTTAGTCACATGTTTTTCTAATATAGCATTTAATCAAAGCTTCATGGATAGTGGATACCTAATGAAATCTTTAATACTTGTTACATACCTTTTATTTTTTGACCAATACTTGTTACATACTTACATGGATGGACCAAGAAAAGAATGACTCAACTGCCCTGAATAAGGTTAGCAAACAACCTATCAAATAGAAAATAATAAAGAAACTTGGAAACTTCGATAGATCTACATCAAATAAATATATATGTTATTTTAATCTTTATCTTTGTTATGTCTCATATTTATTTTGACAATATTAAAAAATTCTTCGTCCGCCTATTTCGAGATATCAACGGACTTCCGATTTTTTTTTTTTTTTTTTTTGTATTGTTCACGTACGCTCTATATTAGTTGGTATCATAGCTAAGTTGATTCTTTATTTGCCATGTTTCTTATAAATTTATTATCACACAAATAACTAGCTGTTTATTATATATCTAAAGATCTTTGCAAAGAGTACATAAGAAGTATGTTTTTTTCCATAAAAAATATTTTAAAGAATCTATGAGATATTTTGTGTGCGTTTGCTTTTTTCATTTTGTCCCTTCCATACTAACCGTACTAATGACACCCATTTTGTCTATATAGTCATGCAAATCCAATTTAATTAATAGTGAGACTAAGTTAACAATAGACTTGTTAAACATTTCAACTGCCACTTTGAAAAATGCTAAATACAAATGCATGTATAGAATGACCTTGGACCACGTCAAACATGACATACGAGCTTGCCTATAAATTGTAAGCACTACTGCTTCACAAACAACACACAATCATAAGCATCACGCACATAACAAATCTTGAAAACGTATTAGCATAACCTTCTGTTTCAAAATGAAGTTTTTGCAGTCTCTTCTCGTTTTTATCACTTTGGCATTGGTCATTCCCTTTGGCAATGCTTATGATCCAAGTCCACTCCAAGACTTCTGTGTTGCCGTTAATAACCTCAACAATGGTGGTATGAAAATTATCCAATTCCTTTAATTATCTACGTACTTTTCTTTAATTATTATGACTATATCCAATTCCAATAATGTTATATATACCTTCTATGTCTAGTTTTCGTGAATGGTAAGTTCTGTAAGGATCCGAAGCAAGCCAAGGCAGAAGATTTCTTCTTTTCAGGTCTCAATAAGGCCGGAAACACTGATAATGACGTCAAATCCAATGTGACAACGGTCAATGTCGATCAGATTCCAGGGCTGAACACCATGGGAATATCCTTGGTTCGCATAGACTATGCGCCATATGGACAAAACCCGCCTCACACGCACCCTCGTGCCACTGAAATCCTTGTCCTTATCGAGGGAACATTATACGTCGGTTTTGTCTCTTCCAACCAAGACAACAACCGTTTATTCACCAAAGTATTGCATCCGGGTGACGTTTTTGTCTTCCCCATCGGACAGATCCATTTTCAGGTGAATATCGGAAAAACCCCTGCGGTGGCCTTTGCAGGACTGAGTAGCCAGAACGCCGGTGTCATCACAATCGCAAACACTGTGTTTGGATCAAAGCCTCCGATTAATCCAGATGTTCTGGCTCAGGCGTTCCAGTTAGATGTCAATGTCGTCAAAGACCTTGAGGCCAAGTTTAAGAACTGAAATGAGTCCAAGTCTTTAAGAGTGTTTCTTAATATATACTAATAGTCAACTAAAGAGCTTATGCTCGGAATAAAATAAAAATGGTGTTGTTCACCTAATTTTATATTTTAATAGTAGTTATACTTTTCTTATATTGATTTACTCTAAATCTTATTATAAGCATGTTCCATTGATGGATATTAATAAGTCTTTTTGTGTTGATAAAAGCCTAAACAAATTCCGATATATTACTATATATCTTAAAAAAAAACACTACGGCCTTGAATAATTGGTAGTAGTTTCCAGGTGAGTTTTTGGTTTTTTTTTTTCAAAAAAACTTATCTATCATCATCCAAATAAGATTTTAGTTTTTTTAGTTTTCTCAAGAGTAGAGAATCTAGTTTTTGGCTTACATTTCCTTGTTTTTTTTTTGCAAAACGAAAGTCTATACCTAATTACAGATTTTTAAAAGAAACTAAAAGGCTTGCCGAGTGATGAAGCAAATCCTGCTAAATCTAAAAAGTTGATTATTTTTGGAAATTTCTCAAAATTTGTGTATTGCGTATTTTGGAAATTTCTCAAAATTTGTGGAGATGGGATTGTGCTTGGTGACATTTCTAAAAAAATTATTTTTATATCATTTCTAAAAAAAGTATTCAGCCAAGAAAAATTAGCCATCAAATAAACACATTGGTGACATTTTTTATTCACAAATAAGGCGTCTCTGATCAACCTCAACAATGTAGACTATCTATAGTTAGATGCCATTTTTAAATAAAGAAAGAAAGATGTTCATCTCACTCTCCTTCAAGCACAATCCCATCTCCACACCATCTAGCTCATCCTTCCTCTCCAACAAAGAAAAGAATCCCTTGGTGTGTTCAATGGCCACAACCTCGGTCTTAACAGGTCTGCCCCACCCGAAATCTACTCCATATATCCCTAACCGGGGTGACCCTGTGACTGCCCCAATTTGTTCACCCGGTTTCATTTTCTTCACTCCCTCCACATAGTTCGCAGTGTGTTTCTATCTCTCCCGAACCCAAACTTTTTACTGAATCGCCAAGGATCTCGACAGCTTTGGCAAAACCATCTTCTTCGGAAAATTCCTTGGCTTCATATCCAAACAAAGCTATTGGAAACAAGCAGTTTCCAAAGTAAGTTTCCGGAACTAGAGGCCCTAACCGGTGCCTGAAGTCCGCTGCGACCAACAAACCGACCGGTCTGTTTGCAACGCCTCCTCACGCGGCACGCCTTCACCACGCAAGTCCATGCATAAGCAAAAGCGATGACGAACGTTGACAAGTGCAGCTCGAACGGCGGCCGAGTTGACTCGTTCTTGGCTCGCTCTTTGAGTCTTTCGACGTTCTCTCGAGTTAGCTCAAGCGTGACACGGACGATGTCAGCGGCAATCTCACTTCCTGGACGTGGCTTTAGGCTCCTCGACGAAAGCTCCATGATCTTTGCCTCCAGCCTGGTCAGAACATCGATGACCGTACGATCAAACCGAGGAGTTAGATCCTCCGGTAGAAGAGGAAGATCCATAGCTTCATGTTCTTGCAGTCTACATATGTAAGCCCATGATTTTATAAACATCGCAGATGTTTTTCCGTCGATAACAGCATGGTGTGATGTGATGCCGATGCAGAACCCTTGGTTCGGGAAAAACGTGACCTGCAAGGAAAGCACAGAAGCTGAATCACCCGTGGCTTCCAAACCAGGAACAAAGGAACGTAACTCGGTCGCAGGACGTAGTTCTTGTCCGGAAACACGAGAGAAATCTTGGTCGGTCTCTGCCACGGTAAGCGAGACGGAGTCGCCGGGATGGACGAGGATGCAAGGCTTTGGATCTTGCGGGTTCCAAGTAAGGCGGCCAGCGAGAGGAGAGTAGTGGTGGAGAACGAGGGAGAGAGAACGTTCAAGTTTCGGGATCATGAGAGTGGAAGGACTCGGTTGATGAAGCCGACTCGGGGAGTTTATAGAAGATGACTCGTTGCATAAAGGGCAAGTTTATCCATGGTAAGTCAAAGAAAGTGAGTGTGAGATTGAGCGAGTTGAGAGAGTCAAGCGACGAGTCCGTGGAGGGGCTGACTCGGATAATCTTAATTACGTTTAGCGCCATTAACGATGGAGGAAAGCAAATCTCACAAATGGTAATAGAATTGAGATAGTTCAATTCTCTTCTTAACGAGGGAGGGAAGACGACGTCTCATTTGTTGATTTTTTTAATCTATAGTCAACTTAACGAATAAAAAATGATTAAAGATAGGATAACAGCTGGAAAAAAATGATTATTGTCTCCAACATTAAATATTACTGAAATTTGATCTCGAGTTTCTCGCCGATTTATTCTATGTTCGTGTAAAATGTTTTATATGTTATTTTTTAGAAAACAATTTCTTTGTTAATAGTTATTTTTTTTAAAAAATTTGCATTGTATTAACATATCTGTGCTTTGTCAGCTCTCCTTATTAGTGTTAATTATAAACAATGGATTTCTTTTAATTATGCTATTAATTTCTGTTAATTTTTTTTGTGCTTAGTTCAAGTCTCTTCTTAACGAGGGAAGGACGACGACGTCTCATTTGTTGATTTTTTTTTAGTGTAAAGTCAGCTTAACGTGACTAATACAGCTGGAAAGACGCTTATTATACCCAACATTAAATATTACTAGAATTTGATCTGGTTTATTTTATGTTTGTGTTTTTATATATTTATGCTATTTTTTAGAAAATAATTTATATATGAATAATTAGTTTTTGTATATTTACATTGTGTTAGTATGCCTATGTTTTGTCAGCTCTCCTTATTAGTGTTATTATATAATAATAAATTTCTCTTAATCATGTTATTAATTTTTGTTATTATTTTTTATTTTTTTGTGATTTTATAGTTCTCTGCAATTATTCTGTGATTCTAATTATAGTTTTAAATTTATATTCATTTAAACTATTTCAATTCTTTCATAAATTACATAGTTAAGTATTAACTTATGTTAAATTTTAAATTCGTTCTTCTATTATATACTGTCCATTACTATAATGTGAATTTTTAGTAAAAAACCTTTTAACATTAAAAATAATTTTGTGATAAGATTATATCAATTTTAAATTTTTATTCCATTTTATATTTTTAACGATTTTAGACTCGTTTAATAGTTTGATTCGTCACTAAAAATTTAATTAAATAATTTAATATTTGTATTCTTTTAATTTTTTATATTTTTTTTGTTGTACCACCTATATACCATTTTAATTGTGTGCTAAATTTAAAACTTTTTCTTTCCATAACTTTAGCATGTTTTAAATATTTTGTTTCTTTAAATCCATTAAATTATTACAATATGATAAGAAAAAATAACTTTTAAGCATGTGTTTTTTTTTTAGTATCGTGTAAAATCAATATGGTACTAAATAATTTGTATCACTCTTTATATTTATGTTTTTTGGTGGTATCGTTTGAACAATCTTTATCAGTGTTATTTTTTCTAACTATTTTTAGCTTTAAAGTTTATACAATTTTTCTTAAAAAATATAAGATCATTAAACTTCAAAATTATAAGCCATGTCAAAAATATCAAGCTTTTCTGATATGGTTCTAATAAATTTATATGTAACTATTCGACTTCCGTCTATTTTATATGTATGTAAAAAAAATTTAAGATATGTTAAACACTTTTTTTGTCGACATGTTAAACACATTTTTAATTTTAGAAACACATTCTAATATTTCGATTTGGATAAATCTAACAATATATCATGTTTAAAAAAAATTCTTATTTTTGATTCAGTTCATATTGTATTTTTTTTTTAATTCATATTGAATTGTATTTTTCTTCTATTTATTTACACTAAATTTCTTTGATTTTTTTAATTTGTATTAAATAAATTAAACAAATATATAAATAGACAGTACTCCCTCTGTTCAGAATTATTTGATGTTTTAAAAGGTTTTTTTTGTTCAAAATTATTTGATGTTCTCACTTTTCAATGCAAAATTTAATGAATTTTTATAGTTTTTGACCTTTTATATTCTGCAGATTGTCTTATTATTGGCTGAATGATATTTAAATGAATTATAAATAATATTTTTAGTATAGAAAAAATAAAAATTAAATGAATCCTTAAACTGTGTGCAAAAACCTTAAACATCAAATAATTCTGAACAGAGGGAGTATTAGATTTATATTTTAAATATGCTTTTAATGTTATGATTTTGGTTTTACTGATGTGGATAAGAAAACTCTTCCATTATATAATAGATTTTAGTAAATGGAGGAGTTAGTATAGCAACTTATTCCAAATCCCCTAATACAAATTAGAGAACCTGAAGGAACCCAAATGGAGAGGATACAGACTAAATATACTAGCTATAGAAATTAATACAACAAAAATAAAACTCAGGGAGATAGGGAGAGCTTGAATCAGGTGGAGATATTAGAGGAGTCGGTCATGAATTATACGGTCGATGCTTGCCTTTAACCAAGATTGAAGGTGCTTGTGAAGATCCGAGAGTTGCGCTCCTTCCAAATCAAATAGATGACGAATTGAAAGATGAGTTTGATGATGACTGATGCCGAAGAGTGAGGAGGAGGTCGAGGCCAAAAAAAATCTACGAGGCAGCAGCCAAGACATCTAGAGGAGGAAGCTAGATTATACCAAATTTGCAAAGAGTAATCGCAGTTGAAGAACAGTTGATCATGGCTCTCAATTCCGTTAGGACAGATAACACAAGCCGCTAATATGTTTAATCCCAACTTTTGAGCTGATCATCCTATTTTATAGCGATTGGTTGTACTGTATATTAGTTGTTTACTTATCTTGACGACGCAAAAATGTTACTAATGGTCTCAATATTTCACGCAATTAAGTCCTCTATATGGTAAAAATATGATAAAAGTGAGAAGACATGCATAACCAAGGAGATCTTGACCGATCGTTTCAACTTTAGGGCATCTCCATCCCTGAACTTCTGGTTGAAGTTCTTAACATTATATTAATAATATTTTTTGAGTAATGAATAGTGAAGAATCTATGTTTTTTTTTCTCCTCCATCCCTAAACCTCATTAGAGGTTTTTTAGGAATAAAAAATAATACAGCTCTGTGTTATCAGTATATAAAAAACAAAGACAACCTCAAAATCTTAAATGTTTTCTGCTTCATCATCTGTCTTCAAATTCTTTCTTAAACAAAGACAAAGCAGTTTAAAAAAAGAGATAATCTTATACTAAGAAGACACAAACACCATCAGGAACTTCGGGACAACATTTTTAAGGAGGACGATGATAAAAAGCTCAAGCAACTTCATCCGACCTCTGATTCTCTTTCTGAAGCTGCTCTTCCACTTTCTTAAGAACCGGAGGTCGTAACGTACTCCTAACAGCTGCAACAACTGCAGCAGACATTGCAGGGTACCCAATGCCTTTGCTATTATCAACTTCATCATCATCACTTGCATCCATCAAGTCCAACCCAGCCATAGCTGTTGTAGTTAAAGAGAGAAGCCGCTGATGGAGATGCAACCGCTGCATCTAAAGAACCGCCTTCAGAAGGCAAGACAACATTAGAAGCACTGGAAGCAGGATGCTCTGAGTTCTGTGATGCAAGTGCTGCTAAAAAGATACTTGCAGTTGTTTCCTGAAAATGAGAAATGCCTAAGGCATTAGTAAGCAAACAAAATAAAACCCATAAAACGAAAATGTAATACAAGGATAAACAACATCATAGCTAAGTGTGTAAAGGGGGAAAGTGACATGATTTTTAGAAATACAAGATATAGAAATTTTGATAAAAAACATGCTTCAGATCAGGAAATATGTAAAGGGGAAAAAGAAAAGAAGTTCAGTTGGGTCTTACGTCTCTTTTGGAGGTTGACCAACCACATGAAAATGGAGACATGCCGATAGTAGGAATGCCCTCTGCAAGAAACCATAAAGTTAAGCTTCCAAATTCATATTTTCCTCTCAGCAAGATATAGTTTCAGAGGATAAAAAAAGAGAAACATAAGAGGTACTTCGGCCAAGTGCTCTTACAATTTCAAGATTAAGATTTGTGACCTGCAAAGGAGTGGAAAGAGGAACTATCAGAACAACTCAAGACTAGCTCAAGTAAGAGTATTAGCATTGGCAGAGTCGCAACAAAACCAGCGTTGACAATAAGTTTCTCAAGTCCTCCTTTATGAACACCTGATCTCTGGCCTGAAAGTGCCCAAAGGAACCTACTAATGCAGATTAGAAATATAAATCCCCCACCAAGAAAACTAATACTAAATAACAGCTCAAGAACATAAGCAGGTCAATGAAACCCATTAGTGTTCAAAGTCTCATTGATCTATAAGAACTAAGCAAATATGTGCTTCCTTTTGATCCTTCATTATAAGAGTTAAACAGAGACGAATCAATGTCCGAACAAGGAATTAACTAACCTGCGCCATGAACCACAACAAATTTGCTAAATTCAGAAGAGTCTTGATCCCCCAAATCATCCACATCACAAGAAATCTCAGAGCTCCCAGGTCTCTTGCTCCAATCCAGTCCAGTAACCTTCTTTCGAACTGAATCTTCTATCTTAGCCTGACATAGCTGGCACGCCACAATCTCCAGATTCTCATCGTGAATCTTCTCAAGCTCGTTCTTTTGTCGTTGCCGGATTTGAAAACCAAACCAGAATCAAACCCATAAGACTAAAAACAGAAATGCGATCTACGAATCGATCGAGGAAAGATGTGAAGACAAACCGAGTTTCACAATGCAACGAATTGATCTGCTTCAACTCTTAACGAATTGAAAAATGGTCGACAAAGTTTTTCAGGAAAGAAAAATGTCTGATGAAAATTTTTCCACACAACTTTGACGAATAACATGCTGACAGCTGGCCGATGAAACTCTGATGATACAGGTTCTATAAGTTCACTGGGATGATACCGTATCATCCAATTTGAGCTTTATTTATTTATTTTAAATCCAAAAATTTGCATATGGCCCACTTATAATACCCGAGTCATCCCGCGATGGAGATGGTCTTAGACAGATCGGTTTGTAGATATTATCTTTCATTATATTCAATTTTAGATAGAGTTTTTCCGATTGTAAGATGTTGTAAAACCTCTCCGATCACTCGATCTCCGAGACTCTCGATTGAATAGGTTCCAATTGACGAATCTGATTAGAAAAGAACTTCAATGCAGAAAAGAAAAACACAGCATTATTTATCCAGTTCAGGTGCAAACTTGCAACCCTACGTCTGGCCGAGGATTTCCCCGGAATCCACTAAGAAACAGTGTTCACTTTACAACGACGTCACTCACCGGAGATTCCCCGAGAAACTTGATTTCACTCACCGGAAACTTTCCGTCTCTCTCTCTCCTAATTACAAAATTGATTCTCTCTCTCAATCCGTGAATCAATTTCTTATCTCGTCTATTAAAGGAAGCACCCGACCTTATCCCTTTGTAACAACCTGGTAACAAGATTTTAGCGCGTGACCTTACTCGCTAACGGTCATCTGCAAGCTTCTTCTTCACAAACTTAAACCCAAGCTCAAAACGTCATCGTTCATCAGTGAACAAATAACCGGACTCAATCAGACGTCAAACCAGACTCTGTGGCCCACCGGTACAATTCAATTTCGGTCATAAACTTGAACCAATTGAATGACCTTAGAATCAGATCAAACCAACTTCGACATAAGATTTGGGAGACGAATATAGGTGTTTTAACATGTAGTAAGAAACATCTATCATTAATGACTTACCACTGAGTAGACGACAAAACAAAATTAAATGAGTAGCAGCAAGTAATTTAACTTAGAACACTACTCACATATGCTTAGGCCATTCTTAAATAAATAAAGAAAAATGTTCATCTCACTTTTCTTCCAGCACACCACCTGACTCATCCCTCTTCTCCGACATGGAGAATGCTTGTGGCGGTCAATGGACACAGCCTCTGTCTTAGGTGGTTTGCCCCACCCAAAAATCCAACCCATATACACAGCCTCTTTAGTATTATGGTATCAAAGCCATGGCTCATGTTATGATTGAATGAATCATTGTTTATGAATGAATGTTGTGAATGTTCTGGAAAACGATCCCCTAATCATGTCAATTTCAAATCCGAATCCTCCAACCATCGATTCTCCGTTTGCAATTTCCACTTTACCAAAATCAAAAAGCCGTTCTTCCTCATCTAGTATCAATTCTCTCTACGAAATTGAATACGTCCCTGGAGATCAGCTACCCGAAACCACACTCCCTCTTGTTAATCCATATGAATACTTTGCCAAAAAGCCTAGTGCTTTCTCGGTTAAAGGTGTTCGAGAACTCATCAAGCCATCTTCCAATCAAAAAGTCATGGAATATGTCCAGTCCAGCAAATTCTCATCCTGTCAAATCCCAGCAACCGAAGAAGAACAATTCATCTCGCTCAACGTATCGGAGAACCTTCCTAGGTTATGGCAACAACAAGGATATACTCACTTACACTTTGGTGTAGTCCGGATCGGTTTGACCTTACATGCTCGAAAAGGTCTACCTGTTGTAGCAAGAATCGCCTTGGTCGATTCAAGACTAAAATCCTACCAACAAGCTTGCATCGGAACAGTCCAAACAACATTAAACTCCGGAACAGTATTCGTGACACTGTTTCCAAACTTTAATGTCTCGCTACAAGATCCAAATCTTCTGAAGACACTCAAGGTCCAACTTCAGCTCACCGGAGCTCCTATGCAAGAGAAAAGTGTCGTGGCGACCCTTCATCATCAGATAGTCTACCGAATCCCAGATCATGCCTTAGATCTTGTACTACCCTCTTCTGATGAAGCAGTTTACCTAGAAGTCACTTTAGCATCTCAAGCACCAAACTCCATCCAGATTCCTCGTCAAATATCTCGCGAAGAGCTGCTCCGCCGACTACCAGAATCATGGATCACCAGCTACGAGAAGCTGCATCAAGCGGTTCAAACACTGATTCAATCCTCTGAAGTCAGCTTTCATTCACGAAATGATGGTACAACCGAAATCAAGTTCAAAAAACCAAGATCATCCTCATTCCGCAAACAACTGTTCACTCAATTTGCTATCCAAATTGACGAAAGCGAATTCTATAGTCCAGCAAAAGAACAAAATCCTAAACCAATCTCTTTTGGACAAAATGGATCGGTACTATATCCTTTCAAAGATGGAGATGGACATCAATATTTCGATATCTGTTCCTGCTCAGCATGTGAAGAAACCAACTACGAATCTGATGACGAGATTCGCACAAGGAGAAGAAAGAAAAAGGATCCACTCTACAAAAGATATCTAGAAGGAGATCCCACCGTCGGTCCTCTCGGTGAAGGTAACGGGCGATACGACTTTATAGTCCAATATTTGGAAAAGAAAGATGAAAATCAAATCATGATGATCAACACCGAAGACTTCCCTCCTTCAAGCGACTTTACCAAGGACAACATCGCACATAGCCCGAAGGTACTCACTCGAGCAATCAACTCTTCTGGACCAGATCAACTAAGCCAAGGAGAAAAGGTCCTCAACTGGCAAACTGAGAATGCCATCGCTCAAAATCAACTCCTGAAAACAATAAATTACAAGGTTGATCAGCTGACGGAAAATTACATCAAAAGGCAAACTAGCCTTCAGAGCTCAATAACAGAGATCCATGGCCGGCTTAACAATCTTCATCAAGAAATGATGGCTATGGCACAAAATATGATGGTTAATACAGCACAATTCCGTCATAAAGAAGCAGAAACAGCCAGTCTCAAAGCCCAGTTAAAAGATCTTCAAAGAAGCCTCGAGAGTATGATTTACAATCAGAATCCTGTGAGTTCTTATTCCAATCCTTTTGGTGGAATGCCTATGTACCAAGGCACCTACTCCCCAGGATTTCTCTCCGGCTATACGAAGCAAAGACCAAAAACACCGGCCCCCGGATTCCTATCATCTGACGAAGCATTTACGTCAAGATATGGCATGACCTCAGCTAGCAAGCCAAAGGTGTCAAAATCAAAACCAAGACGACAGAAGGATTCCGAGTTTATGGTCAATCCTACCAAACGACCAACACTTACTTCTTCGTCAAGCCACGAATTAGTGGAAGATTTAAAAAGAGAAGGAAAAGAAATCGGTATAATTGAATTCTCTATGGCTAGTCTGTTGGATACTATTGGACAGACTTCTACTGCTCAAACAGCCACGGAGATACCGCAAACACAGCCTTCTCAACAAATTGCAACACCAATTGCAAATATCGGTCATTATTTGGAGACTAATTCTAACAGTTCCGAATCAGCTTCGGATGAAGAATCTCTCCCAAACCAATTTGCCATAGGCGACGAAAGAGGCGAACCATCAACTCCTAAACGAGAATCTGATATACATGAAATCTTTTCAAGCGATGAAGATATGGAGTACAGGCCTCCCAGGCAGCAAGAAATACCAACAAGACCATTTGCCTCTAAAGTCATGGTCTTCACGTTTGATGACATTCCTTTCGAAAAATGGAATAATCGTCTCGATGAATTTCATGCATGGATGAATTCTGAAGCAATCACGTCTCCCTTAGAGCTTGTAATTCAGCAGTTTACGGCGCGACTATCTGGAGCACTCAAAGAATGGTGGAATTCACTTGGTGAATACAGACAGCAGCAAGTCTATCAAATGATAATACCGCTACTTCTCGGAGAAATTCATAGAGAATTTATCGGTACACCTACACATTTGAAAGAACAGCTTCAAGAAGAATTCTTTACTGCGAAATGCTGCTCATTGAAGAAAAGAGACCTAGCTAAGCATTTTGAGCGACAGACGCGACGTTATTACGCTCTTAATGGTCTCAACAATCCAAGCCTTAAGAAGGTGCATCTCTCTTCGATTGATGACTACCTCAGTCAACAAACGAAGCTATACATAAGAGATCAAGGTCAGACAGTGGAAGATATTTCCATTGGCCAAATACAGCAATATGTCTTCCGAACACTAGACAAACTCTGCAAGCAAAAGGAGTTTTGGATGGAATTCATGGATAAATCAAAGCAACTATCCAGGATCTGTGCAAGACCAGATCTATCCATCAATTGTTCAAAATCCAAGAAGACATGTTCGTGTGATGATCGTAGGAAATCAAGGAGATTCAGAAAACCGTCTCACAAGCGTTTCAACAAGTTCAGACGCAAGCGATTTTTCAGAAAGAAACGAAGCTTCAAGAAAACAACGAAGTGTTTCCTATGTCGCAAAGAAGGTCACTTCGCAAAAAACTGCCCAAACAAGTCGAAGAAAAAGAAGCAGTACTTAATTAGCTCAATCTCGAAGATCGTACCAGACCTCGATTTCGACAGCCACGATTTAGAATCAGTACTATCCTATGACAGTGATGAACAAGATGCCATATGTGGATACTCGGATTATGACTACTCATCCGACTCCTCCTCAGGAGAAGAAGAAGTCAATAACGACTGCTGTTTTAAAATCACTCGTATGCCGCAAAAAGAAGAAATTCAAACACCACATCTGCCAGTTACGATATTTGATCCATCACAAAAAGAGAAGCCAGTTCATGCAATTGCGTTCATCGACACTGGAGCATATACGACGATAATGAACCCTAAAATTCTCCCATCTTCTATGTGGCTACCACATCAACAAGAATTTCGAGTGGCAAACTCGGGTTCATTGACGGTCAATCTCAAATCCAAACCGGTGACGATCGAACTTTTCCCAGGCTGTCAGATTACGACAGAAGTGCTTGGATCCTCAGCACCAGGAAAAGATTTGATATTAGGATGGGATTCCTATCACACCTTCAAGAAGAATTTTGATATATCTATTGAGACACGAGGAATGAGATGGAAGGCTTTCTACAAAGCTTTTACAACAATCTCACGTCTATTCACGGTCGAAAGAGTCATATCTCAAGATTTCGAGAAAATCAAAGAAGAGATCGCAATAGTCTCATGTGCAGACTCTCACACAGACTTCCTTAAAAAATGTGACAAACCGTTATGGCTGAATTCAGAATTCTTCGTCTCTCTACCTTTCAAGGAAAATGTCCATACCACTCCGACAAAAGCAAGTCACGCAGGCATGCCGCCAACATTATTGACACAAGCAAATGAAGAATGTGACCAACTAGTGAAACAAGGAGTTGTCTCATCAACAAATTCACCTTGGGTATGTAAAGCATTCTATGTGAACAACCGGGCAGAACAAGCAAGAGGAAAACTCAGACTGGTAATTGATTACAAACCACTGAACCGATATCTACAAGACGTCAAGTTTCCTCTACCAAACAAGAAGGCACTCCTTCAACACCTACAAGGAGCCACCATATTTTCCAAGTTTGATTTAAAGTCTGGTTTCTGGCAACTTGGTGTTCATCCTGATGAAAGATACAAAACAGCTTTCTGCCTACCCAACAGACATCTCCAATGGAATGTTCTACCTTTCGGATTAAAGACAGCGCCATCGCTATTTCAGCAAGCGATGCTTCGTATATTTAAGCCTCTTCTCCACACGGCTTTAATATACATCGACGATATTCTGTTATTCTCAACAAGCGAAGAAGATCATATTCGGTCTCTCCGACAATTTCAAGGCATAGTTGAAGAATATGGAATTATGCTCTCGGCCCGAAAAATGATGATAGCCCAGCCCAACATCGACTTCCTTGGAATGCAAATCACAGAAGGAAAATTCACACCACAAGCCCATTTAGCTACAGCACTCCTCGATTTTCCCGACGAAAATCTCACGCGGAGACAAATCCAACAATTCCTTGGGGTAATTAATTACATCAGCGACTTTATTCCGCAGCTTTCGCAAATGACTAGACCACTCCAGAAGATGTTGACAAAGAATCCACCCACGTGGGCTACCAAACAAACCGAAGCAGTCAAAAGCCTAAAAAAGGAGATACAGAAGCTACCACCTTTAAAGATTCCCTCTACAGGCCTACGAATACTGCAGACTGACGCAAGTGACAAATATTGGGGAGCCATTTTATTCGAAGAAATAAATGGTAAACGTCAAATCTGTGGATACAAGAGCGGACGCTTTAAAGATTCCGAGATGCATTATCACTCTACATTCAAAGAAATCCTAGCGGTCAAAAAGGCTATCGAGAAATTCGAGTTTCATCTGATAGGACATAAATTTCGCATCGAAATGGATATGTTTTCTTTTCCAAAGATGTTACAATTCAAGCAGAAGATGGTCCCACATCAACAATTATTGCGCTGGAGCGAATGGTTTTCGAAGTACGACTTCGAATCCTTTTATTTAAAGGGTGCGAAGAACACTCTTGCTGACATGCTCAGTAGAAACCCTCCTAAAGAAGTTCATATGATGGCAAACGCCTTAGCTTCCTCAAATTCGGAAAATCAATACTATGACTTCGACGCAAACATGCCTCTCGACGCTCACCAGCTCGTCGACAAGAGGACTCTGCACGAGCATCTTCAACACAGGATTTTCAAATACCAGTCCATCATCCTGTCCAAATACGGAATCAACTGCCATTTCATTGCACCAATGGGTATTCACCCTGATCACCCGTTCGCACATCTCTACAGGATCGAGAATACAGCAATGCCGGAAGAAGTTCTGTGTTTCCTCTGGTACCTCTGCTCAGTCTACACCATCGGAATCACCTTTGATGTCCAATGGCTTTACCAGTACGTCAACGCTGTACAAAACCGAAGAGATTGCTTCTCCACATTCTTAGCATGGTTCGCACCACTGATTATTTGGAGCAGAAAACTAAGAAAATCGGCAAAAGCAACAAGCCTACCATTCAAGAAACTAAAGAGACAAGGAGGTCTCAATCCGTTCTTCAATCCTCACACAATCTACTTCTTCCATCGTCCTGTTCAGATCAACTCCAAATCCAGCAAAATTCATGCATTACCCACACTTATCCATCACAATGACTATCAGAGAGGAGTTCGTCCAGATTTCAACCTCAGCGACGTTAGAGCCTACGAAGACTTTCAAACACATGCATTCCGTCTCAACAATGCCAGACAGACCTTCCCAATTCCTTTCATTCCAAATTGGTCGTACTATCCGATCGATTACCAGATGAGTCTAGACGAAGACGTTATGTTTTCCATGTCTAAACAAAACATAGAAGACATACCAGTTACTAAGGAGATCAAGAAGGAGAAGGAACCTCTGTCCCAAGACTGTCCACCAGAATATTTCCAGGACGCTCAGCTACCAGATGACGCGATGAATATCGATGAAATTGGAAAAATGTTCAACATTGAAATCAATGAAGAGTCACAGACTGACTACGAAGAGCCTACACCATGATATGAGTGCCCAGGAGAATACTATGGATGCTGCGACAAACATATCATCGAGTTCGAGATCGACCACTAAAGTACTTATCTTAAAGGTACTTAATTATGTTTAATTATGAGTGTGCTTAAAACCATGTAAAATAAATAATGATGTGAGTGTGATGTAAGCAATGATGTAATCGCATAAATAGTAAGTGATGTAAGCGATGATGTAATCGCAAGGGAATGATGTAAGCGCTTATGTCAGCGCGCACTATCTCCCACCTATAAATATGTGTGCACCCCCTTGTAAGAAATCACCTCAGAATTTCTAATAAAACCTCTCTCTAGAATTCTCTCTCTAGAATGAGTTTCTAAATACTCTCTAGTTTTCCAGACTTCTCGACAACTTCATAAGTCTTGGCTTCTTTCTTTCATTCATGAGTTGCGATCTGCTCCTCTTCTCTAGTTGAGTCTAGTGGTCTGTCAATACGACGGTCAAGTCTTGTGGTCTGTCAATACGACGGTCAAATGACAGTCGTGGGTTGAGAATTCCTAACAGTATGATTGAATGAATCATTGTTTATGAATGATTGTTGTGAATGTTCTGGAAAACGATCCCCTAATCATGTCAATTTCAAATCCGAATCCTCCAACCATCGATTCTCCGTTTGCAATTTCCACTTTACCAAAATCAAAAAGCCGTTCTTCCTCATCTAGTATCAATTCTCTCTACGAAATTGAATACGTCCCTGGAGATCAGCTACCCGAAACCACACTCCCTCTTGTTAATCCATATGAATACTTTGCCAAAAAGCTTAGTGCTTTCTTGGTTAAAGGTGTTCGAGAACTCATCAAGCCATCTTCCAATCAAAAAGTCATGGAATATGTCCAGTCTAGCAAATTCTCATCCTGTCAAATCCCAGCAACCGAAGAAGAACAATTCATCTCGCTCAACATACCGGAGAACCTTCCTAGGTTATGGCAACAACAAGGATATACTCACTTACACTTTGGTGTAGTCCGGATCGGTTTGACCTTACATGCTCGAAAAGGTCTACCTGTTGTAGCAAGAATCGCCTTGGTCGATTCAAGACTAAAATCCTACCAACAAGCTTGCATCGGAACAGTCCAAACAACATTAAACGCCGGAACAGTATTCGTGACACTGTTTCCAAACTTTAATGTCTCGCTACAAGATCCAAATCTTCTGAAGACACTCAAGGTCCAACTTCAGCTCACCGGAGCTCCTATGCAAGAGAAAAGTGTCGTGGCGACCCTTCATCATCAGATAGTCTACCGAATCCAAGATCATGCCTTAGATCTTGTACTACCCTCTTCTGATGAAGCAGTTTACCTAGAAGTCACTTTAGCATCTCAATCACCAAACTCCATCCAGATTCCTCGTCAAATATCTCGCGAAGAGCTGCTCCGCCGACTACCAGAATCATGGATCACCAGCTACGAGAAGCTGCATCAAGCGGTTCAAACACCGATTCAATCCTCTGAAGTCAGCTTTCATTCACGAAATGATGGTACAACCGAAATCAAGTTCAAAAAACCAAGATCATCCTCATTCCGCAAACAACTGTTCACTCAATTTGCTATCCAAATTGACGAAAGCGAATTCTATAGTCCAGCAAAAGAACAAAATCCTAAACCAATCTCTTTTGGACAAAACGGATCGGTACTATATCCTTTCAAAGATGAAGATGGACATCAATATTTCGATATCTGTTCCTGCTCAGCATGTGAAGAAACCAACTACGAATCTGATGACGAGATTCGCACAAGGAGAAGAAAGAAAAAGGATCCACTCTACAAAAGATATCTAGAAGGAGATCCCACCGTCGGTCCTCTCGGTGAAGGTAACGGGCGATACGACTTTATAGTCCAATATTCGGAAAAGAAAGATGAAAATCAAATCATGATGATCAACACCGAAGACTTCCCTCCTTCAAGCGACTTTACCAAGGACAACATCGCACATAGCCCGAAGATACTCACTCGAGCAATCAACTCTTCTGGACCAGATCAACTAAGCCAAGGAGAAAAGGTCCTCAACTGGCAAACTGAGAATGCCATCGCTCAAAATCAACTCCAGAAAACAATAAATTACAAGGTTGATCAGCTGACGGAAAATTACATCAAAAGGCAAACTAGCCTTTAGAGCTCAATAACAGAGATCCATGGCCGGCTTAATAATCTTCATCAAGAAATGATGGCTATGACACAAAATATGATGGTTAATACAGCACAATTCCGTCATAAAGAAGCAGAAACAGCCAGTCTCAAAGCCCAGTTAAAAGATCTTCAAAGAAGCCTCGAGAGTATGATTTACAATCAGAATCCTGCGAGTTCTTATTCCAATCCTTTTGGTGGAATGCCTATGTACCAAGGCACCTACTCCCCAGGATTTCTCTCCGGCTATACGAATCAAAGACCAAAAACACCGGCCCCCGGATTCCTATCATCTGACGAAGCATTTACGTCAAGATATGGCATGACCCCAGCTAGCAAGCTAAAGGTGTCAAAATCAAAACCAAGACGACAGAAGGATTCCGAGTTTATGGTCAATCCTACCAAACGACCAACACTTACTTCTTCGTCAAGCCACGAATCAATGGAAGATTCAAAAAGAGAAGGAAAAGAAATCGGTATAATTGAATTCTCTATGGCTAGTCTGTTGGATACTATTGGACAGACTTCTACTGCTCAAACAGCCACGGAGATACCGCAAACACAGCCTTCTCAACAAATTGCAACACCAATTGCAAATATCGGTCATTATTCGGAGACTAATTCTAACAGTTCCGAATCAGCTTCGGATGAAGAATCTCTCCCAAACCAATTTGCCATAGGCGACGAAAGAGGCGAACCATCAACTCCAAAACGAGAACCTGATATACATGAAATCTTTTCAAGCGATGAAGATATGGAGTACAGGCCTCCGAGGCAGCAAGAAATACCAACAAGACCATTTGCCTCTAAAGTCATGGTCTTCACGTTTGATGACATTCCTTTTGAATTTGAAAAATGGAATGATCGTCTCGATGAATTTCATGCATGGATGAATTCTGAAGCAATCACGTCTCCCTTAGAGCTTGTAATTCAGCAGTTTACGGCGCGACTATCTGGAGCACTCAAAGAATGGTGGAATTCACTTGGTGAATACAGACAGCAGCAAGTCTATCAAATGATAATACCGCTACTTCTCGGAGAAATTCATAGAGAATTTATCGGTACACCTACACATTTGAAAGAACAGCTTCAAGAAGAATTCTTTACTGCGAAATGCTGCTCATTGAAGAAAAGAGACCTAGCTAAGCATTTTGAGCGACAGACGCGACGTTATTACGCTCTTAATGGTCTCAACAATCCAAGCCTTAAGAAGGTGCATCTCTCTTCGATTGATGACTACCTCAGTCAACAAACGAAGCTATACATAAGAGATCAAGGTCAGACAGTGGAAGATATTTCCATTGGCCAAATACAGCAATATGTCTTCCGAACACTAGACAAACTCTGCAAGCAAAAGGAGTTTTGGATGGAATTCATGGATAAATCAAAGCAACTATCCAGGATCTGTGCAAGACCAGATCTATCCATCAATTGTTCAAAATCCAAGAAGACATGTTCGTGTGATGATCGTAGGAAATCAAGGAGATTCAGAAAACCGTCTCACAAGATTCAGACGCAAGCGATTTTTCAGAAAGAAACGAAGCTTCAAGAAAACAACGAAGTGTTTCCTATGTCGCAAAGAAGGTCACTTCGCAAAAAACTGCCCAAACAAGTCGAAGAAAAAGAAGCAGTACTTAATCAGCTCAATCTCGAAGATCGCACCAGACCTCGATTTCGACAGCCACGATTTAGAATCAGTACTATCCTATGACAGTGATGAACAAGATGCCATATGTGGATACTCGGATTATGACTACTCATCCGACTCCTCCTCAGGAGAAGAAGAAGTCAATAACGACTGCTGTTTTAAAATCACTCGTATGCCACAAAAAAAAGAAATTCAAACACCACATCTGCCAGTTACGATATTTGATCCATCACAAAAAGAGAAGCCAGTTCATGCAATTGCGTTCATCGACACTGGAGCATATACGACGATAATGAACCCTAAAATTCTCCCATCTTCTATGTGGCTACCACATCAACAAGAATTTCGAGTGGCAAACTCGGGTTCATTGACGGTCAATCTCAAATCCAAACCGGTGACGATCGAACTTTTCTCAGGCTGTCAGATTACGACAGAAGTGTTTGGATCCTCAGCACCAGGAAAAGATTTGATATTAGGATGGGATTCCTATCACACCTTCAAGAAGAATTTTGATATATCTATTGAGACACGAGGAATGAGATAGAAGGCTTTCTACAAAGCTTTTACAACAATATCACGTCTATTCACGGTCGAAGGAGTCATATCTCAAGATTTCGAGAAAATCAAAGAAGAGATCGCAATAGTCTCATGTGCAGACTCTCACACAGACTTCCTTAAAAAATGTGACAAACCGTTATGGCTGAATTCAGAATTCTTCGTCTCTCTACCTTTCAAGGAAAATGTCCATACCACTCCGACAAAAGCAAGTCACGCAGGCATGCCGCCAACATTATTGACACAAGCAAATGAAGAATGTGACCAACTAGTGAAACAAGGAGTTGTCTCATCAACAAATTCACCTTGGGCATGTAAAGCATTCTATGTGAACAACCGGGCAGAACAAACAAGAGGAAAACTCAGACTGGTAATTGATTATAAACCACTGAACCGATATCTACACGATGTCAAGTTTCCTGTCCCAACCAAGTATGCACTCCTTCAACACCCACAAGGAGCCACCATGTGTCCCAAGTTAGAAGTAACGTCCGGTTTCTAGCAAGATGCTGTTCATCTGAATTTCATAGACAAGACAGGGTGTATCCAAAGTGAGAGAATGTAAGATTAACATCGGATTAAAGAGAGGATTAAGAGATTTAGAGAGAATGTATTGAAAGATTAGCGAAGAACACGATGAAGACTAGAGAGAGTAGCGAGAAAGAGATTCATTCTCATTTCTTAGAAAAGACATTCGAAGAATATCCAGCTATATAGAGTAAACAACAACGAGAC
>NW_006256877.1:4667711-4703519 GCF_000478725.1 Eutrema salsugineum
TGAGAGGAGTAAAAAGACAGATAAGACAAAGATCTTTAAAATATGATGAAGAATTTGGAGAAAGGAAGAATACTTGGAAGAAGAGGAATAAGAATCCGTCCCAGGAGAAAAAAAATAAATTAGAAGACAAAGTAGAAGAAGAAGCCAGGACCGACAAAAAATTGGATGAAAATCTTAAAAGATAAGGAATTGGAGAAAGCCCAAGAATCTGAAGCTCAAGTAAAAGTCGAACAACATCAGAAGAGCAAGAAGTCGGCGATAACGAAGAAGACGATAACAATGAAAAAGGAAAAGAAAAAAAGAAGAAGAAATAGTATAATAACACATTGAAGAACACGAAAAAAGGGAATAAAACCTGGAAGAAAAGAAAATCAAAAGACGTGTGAGAAGAAAAAGGAAAAGATGTGGAGGAGAAGAAGAAGATGTGAAAAAGAAATACCAGCAGAATAAAAAGTAAAAAAAAAAAAGACATAGAAAATAAAGAAGAAAAAAAAACAAAAAAAGAAAGAAAGAAGAAAATGATAGAGAAAAAAAAATTAAAAAATAAAAAGAGAAAAAAATGAATAATTTATATTAATCTTATTTTAATTTGTGTTTATTGATTTCATACACTTATTAGTATTGATTTTAAAGTTTTTAATGTTAGACAATGATTACTTTCATAGGTTAGCTTTATTTTAATTTTGTATGTATCAAATTCTTGATCTAATTATTTTTGATTTGTGACATAAAATTTTGTTTTAGGTTTTAATGAAACTTTTCGGTCCGCGCAAGTCGCGGGCTAAACACCTAGTTGGATTAAAGCTAAAATCATAGTTACTAGTAGATTCGATAAGAGTTTTTGAAAATTTCTTTTACAGAAAAATGCAACCTTCTTATATATATACATACATTAAATACAGCTTTTATCTTATGACTTGGAATTGGAAAGTTGGAAACTAACACCGAACAGATTATCAACACTATGCCACGTACTCTCTGCCTAGAATTGTATACACGGTATTAATGTATTAACCAATTATCATTCTATTTTAAATAACAAAATTGTCTGAAATCTTATAAAAATTTACATCACAGAGTTAATGCAAAAATAATTGGAAAAAAAAATTTGTTGACAATATTTTTTTTTATGCCCAAAAACAATCGTTTATTAAATCTGAAAAAACCATGAATGACAACCGGATAAAATATGAAAATATTATTTTTATCGACTATAAAAATACTATTCATAAAAATAATCAAAAGTCTTAAACCAAAAAAAAATATTACTACTTTAATTAATTAAAAATAATTTGTATATTTAAAAATTTGGATGCTAATAACATGATCTAGATGGTGAATCCAAATATGAATAAAAAAAAATAGAATTAACTTAACGTCAAAACAAACATATTATAGTAAACAACAAATACTTAATTATGACAACCTGGATGTTATGTTCCAACCTTCTCCATGCACTCACTAGTTTCCTCATTACCGGCTTTGTCGTAGAAAAAATTGATAAGCCAACAAACCTTTGCCAGTAGTTTGAGCACCTTGAATTGCTGATTTGATTAGAAGCAATCATAGTGAAATATGCTCCAAGACAGTTGAGATTCTTCTCAGAAAATCCATGAAACGGAGCAATTTTCCGTTCGAAGACTTAATACTCTCACTGTACCCAATGTGATCAAAAGTCTTCATGTTAATGAAATCTTAGCATAGAATATCTTGAGAAAACTAAATCTTAGCATAGAATATCTTGAAAAAAGAGCAACCTTCTGGTATATATACATACATCAAATACAGCGACTTGGAATTGGAAAGTTGGAAACTAACAGCGAAAATCGACATTTTGCCACATACCCTCTGCTTAGAATTGTGTACACCGTATTAATGTATTAACCAATTGTCATTCCATTTTAATTCATAAAAATGTCTGAAATCTTATAAAAATTTACATCACAGAAGTAATGCAAAAAAAAAATTGAAAAAAAAATTCGTTGATAATTTTTTTTTTGATGTCCAAGAATGAATTTTTCCTCATAATCTATACTATTAAAGAGAAGTATGTTTTGTATCCAAACAGGTTGTACTTAGTTTTTTACTATTCTTTTTTGGATAACTCTTATTTATGTTATTAAACAAGTTAATTTAATATAATATTAATAAAATAATATATTTTATTTTATATTTTAAAATAAATTCAAAATTTTAAATTTGAATTTAGATCTCTTACAGATTTCCTTAAATAGAGGTTATGCTATTAATCAAAAATCATAAAATAAGTTATTAAATTTAGTATTAATTTAGATTTAATTTAAATATTCAAATTTTGAGTAATATTTTCAATGACAAAGATAAAAATAATATATTATTGTATATTTTTAATAAATAAGTCTAAAATTTTTAATATTCAAACTTAAAAATATATAAAATATACAAATAATATGAATGAACGGGTTATAATTATGTTTTAATAATCGCAGTTTTTTCGGATTAATATAAATGAATATGTTATAATGACATTTTTATAATTGTTGTACTTTCGAATTAATATGAACGGACATGTTAGAATAATGTTTTTCTAATCGCGGTCATATATATACTAGAGAAAATAAATTCATAGAAATAAATTATATAAAGCAGAAAAAAATATATCACTTATTAGAAAATTATATTTAAATAAAAATAAAAATAAAAATTATATTATAAAATTTGATAAATTATAAATAGTTCCCGTGCGGATGCACGGGATACAATCTAGATAATCAAATTACTTGATATGGAGGTTTGTGTAAGGAAAAGAAATTAGTTGAAGGTTTTTGATTAAGAACCTAAAGAAGCCAAAACTTTCCTTTTAAATTAGTTGAAAACCGTTTAATACTTGAAGCCTAAACTTTCCTTTTTAAATAAGAGTGAATTTATTCTATATCAATGGTTAATCAAAAAATTAAATATATAGCATTCATAAATTAATAATTAGGTAAGTAGCAAAGAGAATTTTTTGTTTTATCCATTACTATCCTTTTAACTTTACTTATTTACATAAATTGCCATTGGTCTTTTTTTTGCACATGATAGTACTGTAGATACTGTTCATCATCGCTAATACTATTCATCTAAGAGAAGATATTTTTTATTATTGGATAACTATTTAGTTAACATAAAATATATGAAAGTTATCGCTATAAGTTTGTGTTAACTTTGTTATCATATAATATACTAACATGTTAACAAATATATATGATAATTATAAGTGGTAACAAATATATCAGATAATTATAACGTGATAATTTCAAAATTTTGTAATAAAATATTAACATGTTATCGCTATAAATATGAAAGTTTGTGTTAAATATGAAAGTTATCGCTATAAATTTGTGTTAGCTTTGTTATCATATAATATATTAACATATTAACAAATATATATGATAATTATAAATGTTAACAAATATATCAGATAATTATAACGTGATAATTCCAAAATTTTGTAATAAAATATTAACATATTAACAATAATATTTTTTAAATATAAAATATTAACACTAATAATCGAGAAATATAGCACATTAACAATAATATAACGATAATATTTATATTTATACATAATTTATATAAAATATTAACAATAATATCAGCATAATATGTATATAAACAGTCATTTATTTAGAATATTGATAATAATTAAAAAATTATCGTGATAACTGTGATATAGCAAAATTTTGGAGAATAAGGGTGATATAGTCTTTTTATAGTGAATAGTTCTATAGGACCTACACTCAAAAGGTATCTCTTAATTTTGATAACATCTATTACCCTTTATTGCAATTACTCTTTAAATAATGAGAAGCCTAAACTTTCCTTCAAATAATGAGTTTTTCTATTTTTGCTTAATCTATATGTGTATATATATACCAAAGACAGACGATAACAGATCAAACTCTATATCCTAAATCTTGAGCTTACCTTTGCTCGTCTTCCTCTGTTTAAGGAGTAGCTATGGCTAAGTATCTAGCTCTGATTTCGTCTCTTCAAAGGAAGAAGAGAAGAGGAAGAGGAATAAAAAGACGAAGAGTAGACGTTTTGGTAGTGCCGGAGGAGATTCCTTTGGAACTCCAGATGGAGATCATGGCTAGATTGTCTGTTAAATCGCTTATGAGGTTCAAGTGCCCCTCAAAGTTTTGGTCTTGTCTTATCCGTTCCCGATTTTTCAGCAACCTTTATCTTACTCTCGCCTGCCCACCTCGACAACCTCGTGTATACATGAGTTTGGTGCACCACCGAGCGTGTATTGATTCAACGCAGGTCTGTCACAACCCCTGCGAATCTGCACTGCTATCATTATCTTTGGACCATCTAGTAATGGTGCTGATGATATGATGTCTTTGGACCAAGATTTGACATTGCCATGGATGGGAGGACACAACACGATGGTTCTTCGCGGCTTGATTTTGAACACCGTTTGCAGAAAGGCGTGTATATATAATCCGGCCACCAGACAAAGCGTAACCTTACCGGCCATCAAATCCAACATCTCTGCACCTCAAAAATATGATCTTAACACTGTCGTCTACTTTCTCGGACATGATCCTGTTCTTGATCAATACAAAGTTGTCTGCACTGTTGCGACAAGTCCAGACATATTTGAGAGTACAACCTCCGCGGATTCGGAGCATTGGGTCTTCGTACTCGAAGCCGGAGGTTCCTGGAAAAGAATCGAGTTTGATCAAAACCCTCACTTTCCTACAAGAAGGGGAGTGTGCATCAATGGAGTTATATATTATTTGGCTTCTTCTAGTTGTTATTCTTGCAGTGTCCTAGTCAGTTTTGATGTTAGAACTGAAGAGTTCAATATGATCAAAGACTTACCTGATGAGATATACAAGGATATGGGTCTCATAGAGTATGGTGGAAAACCAGCTATTTTTGATCAAACCGATCTCCAATACACGGGATTAGTGGACTTGTGGGAATTGGGAGATGGTGGAGAATGGTCGAAGAAATCTCTCGTTTTGCAGCCTTGTCAGATGCATCTATTCGACCACAACGACGACATTGATGAGTTGGTCGTGGAAGGTACAACTCGAAACGGAGAGGTTGTCTTAACAGCGTATGCCTGGAAATTCCCTCGTTACGTTCTATATGATGATCTACAAAAGAATGATATAAGAAAGGTTATAATCAGAAGAATACCGGACCACTGGTTTGGTAAGCCTGATGACTACTACTTCTGTTCTTATATCAAGTTTATGGATAAGAATGAAAGCATCATGCACTTGGAAACTTGAATGCCTTTACCTTTTGTTGTCTTTTTTCCCTATCAATTTGTAATTTTTTTGCCTTTAATTAATAATACAACTAGATTCTAACACGTGCTTCTATATGGGAATTATTTCTTCATTTTATAATATTTTTTATAATATAATTTCAATTATATTCTGGTATTTAAATGTATAGATTTTTTTGTATATTAAATTTTTGTAATATAAGTTAAAGATTTATTAATATAAGTTAAATTTAGAGTAAATATTTGTAATATCTTTAATTTTTATTATGTAGTTGTATTTTTTTGTTATATGTTTATATGTTTATTTAATTATGTGTTTTGTGTTGATTTTTTAGTTTATAAAAATAAAATTTAAAATAAAATTATGTTAGTAAACTAATTGGATTATGTTCAACATTATAACACACATAAATGAGTAGATATTTGCATTTCAATTTCTCTATGTATACTATACACTATCTAATAATAGTATAAAATAATAGGCCTTAATGTTTCTATACTTCTAATAAAAATTCAATTCTTTCAATTCCAATTTAAAAATAAAAATACATAACAAAAACACAAATAAACAGAAAAATATTTGAAGAAAACGGGAGAACACAAAAAAACCAAATTTCTCCTTTTCCTGCTGCCATCCTTCGAAGCTGCGATCCTTCTATTAATTCTCTTTATTCTTTCTCGGTAGAACTCTTACTGCAATACAAAGGAGGCAGTCATGTGTTAGTCAATCGCAGATTCTGCAAATTTTAGGGTTTTATCCTCCAAATTTTAGGGCTTTATCCTTCATTATCGACACTTTGCCACATACCCTCCGCCTAGAATTGTGTACACGGTATTAATGTATTAACTAATTATCATTCCATTTTAAATCACAAAAGTGCCTGAAATCTTATAAAAATTTACATCACAGAGTTAATTGGAAAAAAAATTCGCTGACCATAATTTTTTTGATGCCCAAGAATGATTTTTTTTTTCTCATAATCGTTTATTAAATCTGAAGAAATCATGAATGACAACCGGATAAAATATAAAAATACTATTTTTTTGTCGACTATAAATATACTATTTATAAAAATAATCAAAAGTCTTAAACCAAAAAAAAAATTGTTACTACTTTAATTAATTAAAAATAATTTGTGTATTTGAAAATTTGGATACTAATAATATGATCTAGATGGTGAATCTAAATATGAATAAGAAACAATAGAATTAACTAAACGTCGAAACAAACACATTAATAGTAAACAACGAATACTTAATTATGACAACTTGGATGTTATGTTCCAATCTTTCTCCCTGCGCTCACTAGTTTCCTCATTACCGGCTTTGTCGTAAGACAAATTTTATAAGCCAACAAACCTTTGCCAGTAGTTTGAGCACTTTGAATTGCTGATTTGATTAGAAGCAATCATAGTGAAATATGCTTCAAGACAGTTGAGATTCTTCTCAGAAAATCCATAAAACAGAGCAATTTTCCATTTGAAGACTTAGTACTCTCATTGTACCCAATGTGATCAAAAGTCTTCGTGTTAATGAAATCTTAGCATAGCATAGAATATCTTGAGAAAACCAAATTATACTACCGCAATCCATTGTATAATCTGAAACCAAATTTAAAAATTAAACAAAATTATCATCAATCACATCACAAAACTTTAAATATAAGAAATTCCTTTAATTACCTAAAATCATTTTAATTAGAATAATAGAAAATATTTTCAAAGTTAATTTACATTAATAAATTTAAATTTAAAAACGTTATATTGATTTAATTTTGAAGGCCATTATATTATGGTCCCACTGAAACGCTAATAATATATAATTATATCTACTGCCAAATCCGACAGTATTAAAAAAAACCCATCATTTGTGAAAATTACAAATATTTGATAATTTTTTTAAAAAAAAATTGGTAATTTGTTTACGTGTGATCCAAATGCAAAAATTGATGTTCGAAAATAATGGAAAGGTTTAAAAGAGATTGAAAAGAAGAAGCATCCTTTTATTAAAATCCACAAGTGACAACACACCATCAAGGCAGAGAACATCACACGATCGCATAAAGCATTGACATTAAAATACACAAACAAACATCTGAAAAGCATACTCAATACTTCGAGTGACACAAATCCAAAAGCATGGACCTTATTTTACGGATTCAAGAGAGAAAGAAAACTTAAGAGTATCTCTTTAATTGGTTTTAATGGGCACGACATGGACTCGGAATGAACAAACCACTATCTTTTGCATGGAACCCAACAACGATCTTGTACTTTCCTCCTTTCATTAAGCTCCTCCATTACCAGAACCGATCTCGAAGTAAGCCCCGATGGCATCAATAGCATAACCACCACGTCCAAGGAATCCAAGAAGTTTTCCTCCATTTTCATCTTTGAGATTAAAGTCTTTTCCACTCATCTCACCGAACAATGGAGAGGTAAATCCACGGGAGGTTGTGAAGTATAGCGATGTGATAAGCGTCGTATCATAGTTGAAAATATGATTGTAGGTTCCACCAACGACTGTGATGTAATCTTTTGGATAATCCACCGAAAACTGCATTTCATTTTCAATTAGAAACAAAGAATTAATAATAGTGAACCAACTGAATATTAACATAATTTTAAAAAGCCAATTTATATATTTTAACCTCTTCTAGCTCCCCACGATTTGTCCCATGTTCACGGATTTCGACATTTCCATCCTTTTCATATTCGATCTTGATATAAGTAATACTGTATACGTCTTTCCCAACGGTTACTTTTTTCACACCATCGAAAACACCATCGTCGAATATGTTTCCCTTGTTACCACCGATAGGTCCTATCTTTATAAAAGAGGGAGGTGGGAGAGGGCCAAAATTTGCACCAATAGCATCAATAGCATCACCGCATCGACCACAAAAGCCGACAAGCTTGAAACCTTTCTCCTCAAACACAAATTTTGTGCCAACTACTTCTCCAAAAACAGGGGAGGTTCTTCCTTCTGATGTCTTAAACCTAAGTGATGTAATGTAGCGATTGAAGGTTCCCTCCACTGATGTAACATGTTCATGAGGGTAGTTTACCACAAACTGCCACAAAATACATATTTTTATTTATATTTATTTCGGAATATTTCTCTTTAAACGAAGCTAAACTTAGAATTTGTACCAACAATACCTCATGTGGAGCCTCTTGTCTCTTCCCATGATCATGTGGTACCATTCCTTCGCCTTTTGCATACTCAAACCTAACATAACTCACAAAAGTACTACCTCTTCCAACGAGTATTTTTCTAACACCATCATAAGCACCATCGTCCCAAGAATTCCCTCCATTCCCACCTTGACGGTCAAAGTGCTTAAGAGAAGAATCTTCAGCAAAGAAGTAAGTTCCAATAGCATCAAGAGCTTGACCAGAGCGTCCATGGAATCCAAGTAGCCTGCCTCCATTTTTACTCTCCAACATGAATTCTGTCCCAGCTGGTTTTCCACCGAGTACGGGAGATGTTCTTCCATAGCTGGTTTTGAATATTAGCGATTTGATCAGCACTGTTTCATAGTATATGACACGATCATAGCTTCCACCAACGGATGTGATATATTCATTCGGATAATCCACCGAAAACTGGATTCATTTTTCATTAGAAACAAACATACAAATCATTAGGTTTTAAGAGGTTGATAAAAAAAAACTTATTGAAGAATGAGGAAGTCACTATATATTTAGCACCTCTTGTAGTTCTCCACGAATCGTCCCGTGTTCACGTGTTTCGAATTTTCCGTCCTTTTCGTATTCAATCTTAATATATGATATACAATCAAAAACACCTCCCTCTTTTGCGACAATTATGTTCTTAACACCAACAAAAACACCATCATCGAATGCATCTCCATTTTTACCACCGATGGGTCCCATCTTAATGATAAGAGGAGCTGGAGGAGCTGGTGGAGCTTGTATGGGGCCAAAATTTGCACCAAGTGCGTCAATAGCATCACTGGATCGACCACAAAAGCCGACAAGCTTGAAACCTTTCTCCTCGAACACGAATTTCGTACCAGCCACAGCTCCAAAAACAGGGGAGGTTCTTCCTTCTGATGTCTTAAACTTAAGTGATGTAATGTAGCGATCGAAGGTTCCCTCCACTGATGTAATATGTTCATAAGGATAATTTACCACAAACTGCAACCATATATATAAATTTTCTTTCTTTTAGAATATTTATGTAAACACGAAACTAAACATAAATTTTGCATCAACAATGTTGACTTAAGCTTGAAGTTAACTTGATCAGCAAACTTAGATATTTCTTATTAGGATTAGGATTATGTTTAGAAGTTGTCTAAACATACTTAGGAGTTATCTAAGAAAAAGAAATTAGTATTTCTAATAGAAAAAGGACTTGATCTATATATAAGGAGATGCTAGGTTGTGGCATAACTTATGAGTTTTGAGAGAGGCTTTAGTTTTGAGTGATTTCCTAAAGCTTAATAGTAATTCTTTATCAAACTTGAGTTCTTAAACATCTTTAGATTCTATAAACAATACCTCCTGTGGAACTTCGTGTCTCTGCCCATGAGCATGTGGTACCATTCCTTCTCCTTTTGCATATTCAAACCTAACATAACTCACGAAATTGTTACGTCGTCCAACGAGTATCTTTCTAACACCATCATAAGCACCATCGTCCCATGCACTTCCTCCATTGCCACCTTGAAGGTTAAAGTGCTTAAGAGAAGAATCTTCAGCAAAGAAGTAAGTTCCAATGGCATCAAGAGCTTGACCAGAGCGTCCATGGAATCCAAGAAGCTTTCCTCCATTTTTACCCTCCAGCATGAATTCTGTCACAGCTTGTTTTCCAGAATAGTTTGTCTCACCGAGTACGGAAAATGTTGTTCCATAGGTGGTTTTGAAGATTAGCGATTTGATGAGCACTGTTTCATAGTATTTAACATGACCATAGCTTCCACGAACAGAAGTGATATATTCATTAGGATAATCCACGGAAAACTGGATTCATTTTATCGTTAGAAACAAACAAATCAGTAGCTTTAAAGGGTTTGATAAGAATGATTACAGAATAAGGAAATCACAATATTTTTATTACCTCTTGTAGTTCCCCACGAATAGTCCCGTGTTCACGGGTCTCAAATTTCCCATCCTTTTCGTATTCGATCTTGATATATGATATACAATCAAAAACACCTCCCTCTTTTGCGACAGTTATTTTCTTAACACCGTCACAAACACCATCATTGAATGCATCTCCATTGTTACCACCCACTGGTCCCATTTTTTCCGACATGATTTCCTTCTAGGAACTTTACAAAAACCTGAAAGATTGAATCAAGAAGCAAAAAAACTTAGTAGATTGTTATTTCAAACTTCACATAGTTAAATAGCTCGGGATTTTCGTAAAGTATGTAAGAACATGTACAACAACATAGAACCGTTAGGAATTCTGAGAATATAAGGATGTATTTAAAATAGGCAGTCCATACCTTTTGAGAGGACTCTGAGAATAGTTTAAGTATCGTTTTCGTTACATTTGCAGTTAAAATAATTTATTGGACTATTGAAGATCATACTGAAAACCCTATATATAACAACTATACTATTTCTTAAAAACAAAATATAATAATTTACAAGAACAATTAATGCATGGCCGGTTATCAAATAGAAAACAATAGATGCATCATGCATGATGCATGGCAAGACCGTAAAATACAAAAACTAGGACGAAATTGTATATTAATTATACTGCCCTTTTAACAAAAACATAATGATATATGTTAGTATGATAATGTGCTTAGAGAATTTCGACCCAAAAAATGTGAATATAGAATCATTGAAAAAAAGAAGGCAAATTGAGAAAGAGAGAGACCTTCAGGTTGGAGAAGAGCTGTCAGTGAGGATGATACTGGATTTGGGGTAGTGCAATACTCCCTATATATAGACACTCGTTTTGCAGTGTTTTAGTTTTTTACACTCCGTATATAAAATTGACTCAGATCATTTTTGAGTTTCATCACATGAATTTTATAAGTTTACTGTTTTAACAAATTTGATAATTAATGTGAACTCACCTATACAAGTACTTTACGACATTGACAGCAGTTGCGATTCTAGAAAACAGTTATATTTGTTTAAAACGTGAGAATTGCTTTCCTGCGTGGTGTACGAAAAAATTAAAATAAAGAAAGGGCTGGACTAGCTATCAAACAAAAATACAGAGCAAAATTAGAGAAATGACAAAAAAAATTTAGAAACTATATTCACCATTTCTCATCATGGCATTACGTTTTTAAAATATAGAGATTTAGTAGGTGTTTTAAACTATTATGTAGGATATTATAGCTAGGTTAATGTTCTTAATTTATGGTGGTTTTTAAGCGTCCTTTAGATGTTTAAAAATCTTTTATCGATTTCTTTTTCCAGGTTCTAGGTTGCTTTTGAGGAAAATGAACCATTTTAGGTGCAAATGAGCATATGAAAATTCAAAATCATTTTGAGACCTCATAGTTTTTGAATTCGTTGAATAACTTTCCACTGATGGATCAAGTTTAAATTTTGATGCACGAGAGAGTGAATCCCAACAGTGCGGTCGAAAGTTATGTCAAACTTTGGAAAGTCAGTTTAGTCTAGAAAAGGGAAAAAGCATGTGCCAAAAATTTCAAGAGGCCAAATAGATCTGTTGAGACTTGGTGATGAAAATCACCTGAATTGGACTTGAACTGGACTGGTTTGTCAATTAGAAAGATTGGTTAGTTTTCTTTCTATGGTTCACGGTTAGTTAGATTAAACCGTTTTGACTCTTGTAATTGACTTTACTATATAAGTAAAGCGTGTGTGTATAGATCCTCTCTCTAGCCTAGAGTGTTACCGTTGTAAAGGATTAGAGAGAGAAGGTGCAATTCTGTATCGAAGAAGACGATAGTGAATTGCTGGGTGTTTTGCCAGGCCGAGACGTAGGGATTTTCTCATATCGAGGTCCCGAACTCATAAAATTCTCTTGTGTTCTTTCTTTCTTGCTAAATCGGTAAATCTACGAATCAAGTTCTAAAAGAGAAATCGAGTGTGTGAGAGTTGAGTGAAAGTTTGTATTCGAATCAGTTTTGTGCGATCTAATTCCGTGTTGTTGAGCTGGATTCCTCAACAAGTGGTATAAGAGCCATGTTCAAGATTCGAATCAATGGCGGATGTGAAAACGAGCATCGCGGTGTTCGATGGTCAAGGAAACTTTTTGATCTGAAAGAAAAGAATGTTCGCTCATCTATCGATTCTTGGATTGAAATCGTTCTTATCGGATAGTGCATTCTGCAAAGTCGAAGAAAATAAAGGAGAAGAAGAATCTGCCTTTGAAGAAAGAAAAGCGAAAGAAGAAGCAGATTGGATAGAGAAAGAAGAAAAGGCTATGAACATTCTGATCTTGAATCTCGGGGATCAAGTTCTTCGGAAACTCGATGAATGTAAATCTGCAGCTGCGATCTGGTCCACTCTTGAAAGGTTATACAATACCAAATCACTTCCAAATCGTATTCATCTTCAACACAAGTTTTATACATTCCGAATGATAGGGACTAAGACTATAGATCAGAACGTTGATGAATTCCTGAAGCTAGTCTCGGATCTAGGAAGTGTAAAGGTTTCAGTTTCTGAGGAAGTTCAAGCTATCCTGCTCTTGAGTTCTCTACCTCAAGCCTTCAATACCCTAAAAGAAACACTGAAATATGGTAGAGAGACTCTATCAATGGAAACGGTGATTAGTGCTGCAAAGTCAAAAGAAATGGAGCTGCAAGAGGTCAAAGCCTCAGGAAATCAAAAGATTGGTGAAGCGTATGCAGTTCGAGGAAGGTCTGAAAGAAGAGATACGGGAAAAGACAGGGGAAGTAGCAGATCACGATCTAAATCAGGTTCCAGGATAACTTGCTGGTACTGCAAGAAAGAAGGACATCTGAAAAAGGACTGTTTTGCAAGAAAATGAAAAATGGAAAGTGAAGAAGGAGCTGAGGCTGTCGTAGTCATAGATGTGACTCAAGAAGGTGGAGCTCTCACAGTATCTGAGAAATGGCACGAAGAGAAGTGGGTTATTGACTCAGGATGTTCATATCATATGACATCCAGGAGGGATTGGTTTGATACATTTGAGGAGCTCTCGTCAGGACAAGTCTTGCTTGGAGATGATAATGCTGTAGCCGTTGAAGGGATCGGATCCATAAATATCAAAGCCTTTGGAGGATCAGTCAAGCAGCTTACAAATGTCAGGTATATTCCAAAACTGAAACGGAATCTTATATCTACTGGAACATTAGATAGACTACGATTCGAACATTCTGGTGGTCATGGAAAAACTAGATTCTATATGAATGGAAAGCTAGCGTTACAAGGTATTCTGGTTGGAACGTTGTATTTGTTGGATGGTAAAACGATTTCAGGTCAAGCAAAGAGCAATGTGTCGCAACAGAAAAGGAATGATGAGACGGTTCTTTGGCATAGACGTCTTGGACATATGAGCATGAAGAACCTGCAGATATTGGTCAGGAAAGGAATTATCGACAAAAAGAAAATTGGGAATCTCAGTTTCTGTGAGAGTTGTGTTATGGGTAAGCATAAGAAGCTAAGCTTCCATATTGGCAAGCATGACTCAGGAGAAGCTTTGAGATACATACATTCGTACCTTTGGGGCTCTCCATCTGTTACCCCAAGTCTGTCTGGAAAACAGTACTTCTTGTCTATAATTGATGATTACACCAGAAAGGTGTGGGTTTTCTTTCTCAGTGTCAAGAGTGAAGCTTTCACAAAGTTCTGTGAATGGAAGAAGCTTGCAGAGAATCAACTGAACAAGAAAGTAAAGTATCTTCGCACTGATAACGGGCTTGAGTTCTGCAACAATGAGTTTGATGAATTCTGTAAGCAACATGGCATAGAAAGGCACCGTACCTGCACATACACTCCACAACAAAATGGTGTTGCAGAGCGTATGAACAGGACAATAATGGAGAAAGTCAGATGCTTGCTGGATGAATCAGGTTTAGAAGAAGCATTCTGGGCAGAGGCGGTGTCAACCGCAGTATATCTGATTAACCGGAGTCCATCTACAGCCATTGATAGTAACATTCCAGAGGAGTTATGGCTGGGAAGGAAACCGGGTTACAGTCATCTGAGGAGGTTTGGTTCTCTACCATATGTTCACACAGATCAGGGCAAGCTCAAACCGAGAGCATTGAAAGGAGTTTTTGTCAGTTATCCCTCGGGTGTGAAAGGTTATAAGGTTTGGCTTCTGGATGAACAAAAATGTGTGATCAGCAGAAACGTGGTATTTGTTGAAAACAAGGTATACAAGGATGTAAAAGATGCACCAAGTGACAGTTCTCAACATACTGAAGTTGACAAAACAAGTGAGTTGGTTCTTGAATCTGCACTGGGTACGAAAGCAACAAAGAAAAATAGAAGCATCAGTGAAGATCAAGAAGCTGAAACTGAAGAAGGAAACAGTTCCGAGATAGAGTCAGAAGGAGAGGGTGTTAATAACTATCAGTTGGCCAGAGATAGGCCAAGAAGAGAGATTGTTCTTCCCACTAGACTTCAGGACTATGATATGGCGGCATTTGCGTTCATTGCAGCTGAGGAATTGAGTCTTGAGGAGCCAAGAGACTATCAGGAAGCCATACGTAGTAAAGATAAGGATTTCTGGAATGGAGGTATGGATGAAGAGATGAGTTCTCTTGACAAGAACGAGACTTGGATCTTAGTGAAAAGGCCTAAGAACAGGAAGGTAATCGGCTGCAAGTGGGTCTATCGACTTAAACCAGGCATTCCAGGCGTAGAAAAACCAAGGCATAAAACCAGATTAGTCGCTAAGGACTATGCACAGAAAGAAGGGATTGATTATCAGGAGGTGTTCTCGCCCGTTGTGAAGCATGTGTCTATTAGATTTCTCCTATCTGCAGTTGTGAATCAAGATTTGGAACTTGAAAAACTAGATGTAAAAACGGCATTCCTACATGGGATCATTGAAGAAGAGATATTCATGGAGCAGCCAGAGGGATATGAAATAAGAGGAAAGGAGGACTATGTGTGTAAACTTCAAAAAGCATTGTATGGGCTTAAGCAAACACCAAGGCAATGGAACAAGTGCTTTGACCAGTTTGTAATCAGTCATGGGTTCGTTAAGAGTGACTACGATCATTGTGTTTACATAAAGGAAGCAATGTGATGGTCTACTTGTTGCTTTATGTAGACAACATGTTACTCGCCTCTAAAAATAAGGCTGAGATAAAACGTGTGAAGGATTTGCTAGGCAGTAGGTTCGAAATGAAAGACCTAGGGCCTGCACGGAGAATACTCGGAATGGACATAGAGAGAGACCGAGAAGGTGGGGTTCTTGCCTTATCACAGTCTGGATATGTGAAAAAGGTCCTTCAAGTGTTTAATATGGCTGATGCGAAGTCTATTACTAAACCTATTGGGGCACATTTCAAATTGTCAGCCATCAGAGAAGATGATAAAGAAAAGGTTATGGAAGATGTTCCTTATGCAAATGCGATTGGAAGCATTATGTATGCAATGATTGGTACCAGGTGTGATCTTGCTTATGCCGTAGGATTGGTGAGCAGATTCATGAGCAAACCTGGACAGGTTCATTGGTCTGCTGTGAAGTGGGTATTGAGGTATCTTAAGGGTACGCAAGATTTGAAGCTCGTATTTAGGAAGAGAGATGAGTTCAAAGTTGAGGGTTTCTGTGATTCTGACTTCTCATCGGATCTGGATAGACGGCGTTTTATCTCAGGGTATGTTTTTACAGTTGGAGGGAACACAGTCAGCTGGAGATCAAGTCTTCAACATGTGGTGGCTCTCTTGACTACTGAGGCTGAGTATATGGCTTTGGTTGAAGCAGTAAAAGAGGGAATTTGGTTAAAGGGCTTGGCTGAAGAGTTCGGTTTTAAACAAGAATGGGTTGATGTGTGGTGTGACTCCCAAAGTGCTCTTTGCTTAGCTAATTAAGAACAACGTACATCATGATAGAACAAAGCACATCAGTAGGAAGCTGCATTTCATCAGAGACATAATAGCTCAAGGAGAAGTGAAAGTTCAGAAGATTTCAACTCTCAAAAACCCTGCGGATATGTTGACCAAAGTGTTACCTGTTAACAAGTTTGAGCAAGCCTTGAGCTTTCTCGGAGTAGCCAGACACTGAAGTGTTGGCTGAGCCTGGCAAAGCACGCGTTTACGAAAGTTGTAGCAGTGATTCAGGGTGATTATCATCAAGGTGGAGTTTGTTGAGACTTGGTGATGAAAATCACCTGAATTGGACTTGAACCGGACTGGTTTGTCAATTAGAAAGATTGGTTAGTTTTCTTTCTATGGTTCACGGTTAGTTAGATTAAACCGGCTTGACTCTTGTAATTGACTTTACTATATAAGTAAAGCGTGTGTATAGATCCTCTCTCTAGCCTAGAGTGTTACCGTTGTAAAGGATTAGAGAGAAGGTGTGATTCTGTATCGAAGAAGACGATAGTGAATTGCTGGGTATTTTGCCAGGCCGAGACGTAGGATTTTCTCATATCGAGGTCCCGAACTCGTAAAATTCTCTTGTGTTCTTTCTTTCTTGCTAAATCGGTAAATTTACGAATCAAGTTCTAAAAGAGAAATCGAGTGTGTGAGAGTTGAGTGAAAATTCGTATTCGAATCGGTTTTGTGCGATCTACTTCCGTGTTGTTGAGCTGGATTCCTCAACAAGATCTATTTCTTCAAGATGAAATAAGCAATTCTAAAACTAATTCCTGTTTTTCTGTAGAATCATCTAAACTCAACAAAATCCGATAATAGACGTTTATATACTTATTTTTAGCCAGTTATTAAAGGAAGCTTTATACTTCTACAGACTATTGCATCTATTTCTTTGGAAATAATATTTTAAAACCAAGTTCCACAAATTTGGAGAATATCTATTAACGCTCTTACCTATTTATTAGATCTCATTATGTATTCGCTCATATCTATCTGCTTATTCTTTGCAACTATGTGTGAGTATATTTGTTCAAAAAAAAAACTATGTGTGAGTATATTCATCTTTAGATTTTAGAGTTTTCAAGAGAATTATAAACTACTATTTTAGGATTGTTAAATATGGAATTATAGATTGGTTCCTGAAATTCGATTAGCTATCTAATTTCTGATCTTAGATGTATTTACACGTCAAAAGAGTTTGCTATATGCTTGAAAGAGCATAGACGAGAAAAAAAATATCAGTAACCAATGAGAGATAGTGTTATTGTGTTTTGTGAATTCAACTAGAGTTAGTATCCACAGATCTATAACACAGAGATTTGATACTCAGGGAGGAGATATATAGTCTAGTGATTTGAGCTAGAGAATGATGCATAATGTTTTTCCTGCGTGATTATATGTCATCCAATTTATGTTTCATATGATTTTTTCTGAAGTCGGATCCATCGTTTAGATCGTTAATTTCATTTAGCATTTATTTCAGTCTCTAAATACTATTTAGTTTGTTGTAGATTATATAGGGTTATATTCTAAGTACATCAATGATCAAATTCTAGTTTAAATTTATTATACTATCTTTATTTGGTCATCAGTAATTTTTTTTAGTGACAAAGAAACTCAAGTTTTCATAGATCTTAAAAAATTAATATAGGTTTCAGCTTTTGATGATTCACGTTATTAAAATAAAATAAAATAAATGGAAAAATATGTTTGTACAATGGTGGACAAGTTCACATGTCCTTCACAGCAGTTCACATGTTCTTCACAAGTCACAACTAATAAGAAGCGTTGTATAAGATGGACGGCTAAAGGATAATGGGCTGATAATGGCACAGTTGGGACGAAAATGATACACTCCATTTTTTTTTACCATCTACCATATAGCGTATATTTTTTCCTTCTTTTACCGTGAAACTATTGATCTGCAGTTTTTAATTTCTTTTTCTCAGTTATCACTGAAGATTTTTTTAGTTATATAAAACTTTAAATGTTGAGGATATAAATATTGATTCTTAGAATTAAATTAGTTTTTTGAATTTCATGTGTAATTAAGATAGTAACTACCTCGTTTTTAAAATTTATCACTCATGCCAGCCCTGTTATCTAGAGAAAGTGTCTTAAAAACTGAGTGGTCATATAGTAAGACATGTCAAATAAGGTCACATTTTCGAATCCGCCATTTTGGTGCCATGTTATCTTAAGAGTGTGAAATTATGAAATGAGTGGCCTGACTCTCTCAGACACTTAACATTCCCTTGACTTTCGAGACTTAGACTCGGTCATCTTTATATCATCTTTTCTTTCAAATGTGTTAGTTTTCTTTTCTTTTAGTTAGCCCAACTGAAAAAGTGATTTTCTTTATTTAATTTTAAATAATATCACAATAACATAGTGAGATGCGATGATTATATGTCAAAATTCAATCAAATATCCGTAACCTATATAATATATCACGCTAATATTGTGATAGATTATTATTGTGAATAAAAAGAATGAGTATTATTATTAAAAATATTCGTTTATATAACTAACAAATAAAAAACATAAAATATACAAGTTAACTATATTTAAGAGGAAACATTCAGGTACTTATAACTATTTAGTTCAATTTCAATATATATAGTTCAATTCAATGGATACCTTTTAATTCAGTTCTGTTCCACTTTAGTTTTTCGGTATTTTAGCCAAGTCAAACCATGTTGTACAAGACATCAGCTATATATATCTTATTATATAAAGCAAAATGTTTCAAAATTGTTAACTCATGATCACATAAAGAAAATTTATTATTTTTTTAAAAATTTTTATTTCGATTAAAACTAAACAATAAATTACTAATACTAAAAGGAATTTTTTTTTTGTTTTTTATATAAATAATTTAGTAGTCTCATATTATTTATTTTGCTGGAGTTCTAATTTTAGTTTTTTTATTGTTTTTTCATAGTTTTTTTTCACGAGTTATAAAATATTAAACAATAAATCCTAGTCCTAATATAGTAAACATATACATTCTAAATCGATATATCTCCCAGGTAAACATATTTCTTGATCTGCACTGCCTCCCAGTCATAGAGAAGTTTTTAGTTTCATAAACAAAGATCTATGTTTTCTTCTTCCGCTGTTGTCAAAAGAATACTAGTATCTCACAAGTTGGTTACAGAGGAAGAACTTTGAAGCTGCCTCTTGACAAGATTAGTGTAGATTCCATTAAAGCTAAGAAGCTCATCATGAGTGCCTTTCTCAGCCACTTGACCATCTGATATAACCGCCACACAATCTGCAGTCTTAACCGTCGATAACCTATGAGCTATCACCAGAACCGTTCTTCCCGCCATCAACGAGTCCATCGCATCCTGCAAACAGAATTTTCAAGATATGAGTAAGTTTTTGACTTTTAATCTTAATTAGTCTTTTGATGTTTGATTCCAAAGTCCTGTTTTATTACCTGAACAAGATATTCGCTTTCAGCATCAAGTGCACTTGTTGCTTCATCAAGAAGTAAGACTCTAGGGTTTGTAAGAAGCGCCCTCGCGATTGCAATCCTCTGTTTCTGTCCTCCTGAGAGACGTATTCCTCGTTCTCCAACAACGGTTTTATACTTATCTGGGAATGTTTCTATGAACTCGTGTGCATTCGCCATTTTCTGCCACAACATTTCATTTTGTTTCCGATCAGCTCACGCCAATAAGGGTTCAAACACCGGGTTCACTGTTGTTTTGGGAGGTGCTTACCGCTGCATTTTCTATATCTGAAAGACTAGCTTCACCGTCAAATCCATATGCGATGTTCTCTTCCACTGAACAGTTGAAAAGAATCGGTTCTTGGCTTACAATGCTGATCTGAAACGAATTCAGAGGAAATTCAAGATTTTGGTTCTACCATTGACATGAATGATTCAAGAAACAGAGAAATTTACCTGTTTGTGAAGGTATTGATGAGATATTTCCATCAAAGAAACTCCATTAAGCAAAATCTTTCCCTTGACAGGATCATAGAATCTCTCTATCAAATTGGCTATGGTCGTCTGCATATTTCCGTAACCAAAACCGATCAAAACAGCAATTTCTTTACAAATCTTTCATATTGAAATACATGTTAATTTCTTGAAAAACAAACCAAAACTGAAACTGTATTAAAACCGAACCGGAAGTGTTCTTATAATATACAGAAAACCGTTTGATCTGAACTTACTTTTCCTCCACCACTTGGTCCAACAAGTGCAACTTTTGAACCTGGTGTCAACCTCAACGATATTCCCTGCACATATTCAGCGTTATAATCCTCCAAAATGTATAATATTGTTTCCTCTGACATTTTAGTAACGCTTGAGTCAAGAAGATTACAAAAAAAAAAACACCAAACCTTGATTGTTCTACCATACTTTCATCATGGTAATTGTCTATAAGGTGAAGGAAAAACTAACCAGACATCATCCTAAACCTTTTTATGTTTCTTCTGATAAAATTTGTGTTAACAAAGAATTTGACAATTTGTGTTACCTTGAGTATCATGTGACTGGGGCGAGAAGGATAAGCAAACCAGACGTCATTTATTTCCACATCTCCATCAGGATTACTGCAATCATAATACTCCCAAGATATAAACAGAAAGTGTTCTTATGATATAGAAAAGTAATCTTGGGAATATAAGAGGAAATCTCACCCTACAGGACACTTATCCCCTGAATTTGCCATGCTAGAAACACGGTCCAAGATCTGAAAAACCCTTCTACTAGCGCCTGCAGCTTTCATTGCAGTTGTGTACAAACTCGATAAAGAAGATACCGATGAACCAACTGCCAAAACAATATCTTAGTTTAAACACAATATCTCTTCCACAAATACCAAATAAAGGAAGAAACACAGATGCAAATGAAACCTGTGAGGCTATATAGAATGAAGGAAGTGAGTGCTCCAACGGTCATGGAACCAGTTATTGTTAAGTATGCTCCATAACTAACAACCGTAATAACAGATAACGTGAAAGCTGCATTTAGTCCTCCAAAGAACAGACCAACAAGTACCTAAATCACTCAGAAAACAGATATATCCTCTCAGAGAAACATCAAAAAAAGATTTAACATTTAGGAAATGGTTTATTCCACAAAGACTCACAGCTTGTTTAAGTCCTAGCTTCAGAGTCTCATCGACTTTCTCGGAGTATTGTGATACCATATAACCTTCTTTTGCGAAAGATCTAACTGTTCGGATTGCTCCAAAAGATTCCTAAACATTGATCCAATCCAGTTTTTAAATACTAACAGAGAAAAGACATCTATATGAGAAACGGGAAAAAAAAGATAACCTCAGCAATTGATGCAGCAACAGCAGCTGCTGCTTGAGTTGTGTGTGAAAGTTCACGGAGATATCGCCCGAATTGTTTCACTGCAACTGAAATTACTGGAACCACTACTAGTGCCAACACTGTAAAAGCATGAACAAGAAGATTAAGTCTGTCTTCTTATTCCATCTATTGGTAACAGAAACCAAACAAGAAAGGAGAAGCATCTTACATGTTAGTTTCCAAGATGATGTAAACATGAAACCAACTCCAATAAGCGCGGTTGTTACATTACGAAGAGCTTCAGAAAGATTTGTAGTTGCAGCGTTTTTTATGATTTGAGTGTCTTCAGATAGTCTACTTAAGAGTTCTCCGGTTTTCGTAACATCATAAAATGCTATTTCCTGTCAGCAGAGAGCAACAAAAAAACATTTTTAAGTTTCTTTCTCTTATAAAAGCATATCAAGTTCTTGTGGAGTTAACTCATTAGATATCAAAAGTCACAGACAATGCGTGAAAGACTAACCAAAAGAACCAAAGCAATAGATAAAGGAAACCATAAGAGTCTTGAGTAAATTCTTTACCTGATGCATTAAGTGTTTGAACAAATCCTTTCTCAATCGAGCCACAACTCTTTCACTGGCTGAATTAAATAGCCACGCTCGCACAGCTGTGCATAACGATCTAAAGAAACCAAGAAAACAGAAAAGTAAAAGTTATAGAACCAAACCAAAACTCTAAAGCTCAAAGCAATGACTAAAGGAAGAATCTTGAAGAATGTAATTACCCAATAACAACGATAAGCAAAATGATTACTACGGCGTTTCTAACAGCGCGAATGGATTCCGTTTGTTGTTCAGGCGTCTTGACATCTCTGGATACAATGTCTATAATCATTCCACCAAATTTTGGCTGCATCACATAAAAAAAAAAGAGATATTAGTCCTTCTACAGTATTAACTCCTAATATGAAGTCAAAGATAGAGAGATGAGACACATACAACGAGGAGATTCGTTGTTGAAGCTATCAACAAAGCAATGGTACCAATCACTAGCTTTCCTGCATCAGGTTTTGCCTGGAAAGCATAAATTTTTGAGTAAATCACGAATCTTTATATAAAACTACTAAACGATTTTGCTGACCAAGAATCCACTCACCAACGAAAAGACTCTGCCAAACCCTACATTTGCTGCCTGAAAAAAACCAAATAAGATAATATCACTTCTACTTATAAAAAGTTTGTGTCAAAAACAGCACAAACAAATACCTCAGTTACACCGTGCTCGAGATCATTCGGACCATTCTCGCTTGTCTGCTCGAAAGAAGAATGAGTAAACAAAATAACAGTTAGAAAGTCGGTTAGTTATATGGAGCCAAGGTTTTCATTGAAGCACATTTCAAGCATAAACATGGCAAAATCATATTCAAGAATCAAACTTTGAAGGACTTTCTTCTGTGACTAGCTTCTGTTAAGACAAACTAACAGTTAGAAATTCGCTTAGTTATTTGGAGCCAAGGTTTTCACTGAAGCACATTCTTAGTTTTCAAGCATAAACATGGCAAAATAAGATTCAAGAATCAAATTTTGAAGGACCTTCTGTGTGTTAGGACAATCAAACAATTAGAAATTCGGTTAGTTATATGAGCCAAGGTTTTTTCACTGAGCCACAATCAGATTCAAGATTCAAACCTTCTTCTGTGACTAGCTTCTGTTAGGACAATCTAATTGTTCAAATTGAATGATCACTGGTAAAGTGAGAACCCTTCAAAAAATTAGCCAGACTCTTCGAATTGACCAGTAATTCTAAGTCACATGACACTCGCGAGTGTTCTAAAAACCACAAATCTTCAAATAACAGTTACAAATTAAGAAATTTCTGATAAATTGACTCAACTTCCAGAGTCAAAGGACAAAACCTTTCCGGACATCGATCATGAAACTTTACAAAAAAGCATGAATCATCGACATAAAAGTAAGAACAAGAAAGATTTATGGAATTGGAAAACAGACCTGGTTCTGCAACAGAGGATCTCTGCTTCCACTACCATAACCTCTGCTTGACGTCCTACCAGTCAACAGTTTCTTGTTGCCCATCTCAAAAATATTTTTTTTTTTAAATTGTTGGGTATTCTTTATCTCCCTTAAGAATATTGAGGTTTCGGTGGAGAGAAACTTAAGGATTTTAGTGTTCTGTCTAATAAGGATCTTATTTTCTAGCCATGGAATATCGATTTGATGCTGTTTCTTTTCCAACCACGTTGTCATTTCCTCGTGGAAAATTGCGCATTGCGTATTAATTTATAATTTTCTCGAGAAAACAAATAAACAAATGAAATCTAATTTAGTTTATTTCTTTGGTCAACATGAAATCTAATTTAGTTTAGATCCACAATAACTTTGGAAACATCGTCTGAGAGGTTCATTTTTCGTTTATGAAATCGACAGAGAAATGCGATTGAACCTAAAAATCAAATTGGTGTTCGTTTCCTCTACGATTTTCTTTTAAATTTGGGAATACATACTAATTTATATTTTGTTAATAAAGAAACTCTAGGTTAGCATTAACTAGTTTTTTTTTTGGTAAACTTCACACTAACTAGTTGATGTAATTAACCTTTTTATCTTTTCAAAGACATATCTACTTAGTTAGTAAGGGAATAAACCATTACTTTTGTCTAGTATTGTATGTTTGAGTTAAAAATGTTAGCGTTGTGGTGTCACAATGAATTCAATTAAACCCGTATCATTTAAAAAATTGCTTACCAAATTAACTGTTATTTATGTAAGTAATCAACTTTCTAACTAATCAAATGATACTCAACGTGCACATTAGTAGGTCGTGCCAACTTTATCACAAAAGTAAACCGGGTTTTCTAGGAGTAATACAGTACATGATATCCCGTTTCAAGAAAAAACATATGCATAACATGATACTGATACTATCAGATTCTTTAGAAAATATTTGAACACTATCCTACTGTATTTTAAAATGTTTCTTATCTTTTAGATTTCTTTCAATAGAAATCAGAAATGAACCACACTTTGGCGCTATATATTCGTAGAATCAAAGGTTTGAGTTTTCCCCATCTTCCTCGCCATTAGAAAGTGAAGTAAGTGAAGAAGATTCAGGAATAAACCTTGTGGAAATATGCATAGAAGGCTTAGGGGGGACTTCAAGATCATCCAGACTTCCCTCTATCATCTCGACGACTTTGTTCATCGATGGACGATCTGTTGGGCAAGGTTGAATACACCAGAGACTCACCAAGACCATCTTTTTTGCAATCTCTTTTTCCTCTTTAGTTATCTCATCTCCAAGTCTCCACGTTTGTTGTTGTCCGTTTTCAAGATCCTTTATAGACCCAATCAGGAAAGTAGGTTGAGCTAGCGTTGGAAGCTGTGGTTTCAATTATTTCTTTGTTTCTTGCTCCGATCATCTCGAGGACCAACATTCCATAACTGTACACATCTGACTTATGGGAGATTCCGCCATACATTCTTGAGAACACCTCAGGTGCAATGTAACCTATAGTTCCTCTTGCATCTATCAGTGACATAATGCTTTCTCTCTTTTCACATAATTTAGCAAGGCCAAAGTCTGAGACTTTAGGACAAAGATTGCCATCTAGCAGAATATTCTGAGGTTTAATGTCCAAATGCACAATTCTTGTTTTGCATCCGTAATGCAAGTACTCCAATCCACGAGCAATGCCTAGCGCGATGGCATATAGCGTTGTCACATCGAGAGTCAATGGCTTCTTTCTAGAGATGAACTGATCCAAGGACCCATTCTCTAGAAACTCATATATAATTGCTCTTTTGGACCCTTCATTGCAGAAACCAAGAAGAGATACAATGTTTGCATGAGATGTTTGGCTCATGCTAGCAACTTCGTTGATGAAATCTTCACCATTTCCCTTCAAATCCTTCAATACCTTTACCGCAACCTTACGATCGTTAGAGAGGCTTCCTCCATAGACAGTTCCAAATCCTCCTTTCCCAACAATGTGTGAAAATGACTTTGTAATTCTCTTCACTTCTGCGTAAGTGTATTGTTTCAATAAAACCTTGAACATGATGACACTATTTTCCTTCCTATTCTTCTTCCTCTTCATCTGACGCATCAACAACTTGAGGATAACAATGAACGTCACCAGCCCAATTGCGAGACCAATCACTGTGAGTGTTATAACCACAACATGTGATTTGCCTTTGCCTTTTCTTATATCCTGCGTTACAGATTTTGGTGTAGGATTTGGATTAGGTCCAGCGAGATTACTGTCAAAATCACTCATCTTGAGAATCATTCAGAATAGCGTCGAGATACTTTTGCTGACGTCTTGGCCGGCTACGTTTAACCGGTGAATGGTCTCGAAAGCCGTTGTGTTATCAATTTCAAAGTCAACGGTGCTAACAACGTTTGTGATGACGTCGTCAAAACCTCCCTTTGAATAAAACCGATCAGGCATGGAAACAATCTCGATGCCGTTTACGAAAGCTACCGAATTCGGAGACGGCGTGAAGGTGAGATTGAGAGACTGGTTAACCGGAACGATAAACTCTTTGGAAGGTTTTGAAAGTGTTGTGTTGACTGACTTGAGCAAGTGTCTAGAAGTAGTTGTTGTATCAGTTCAAAGTAACTCACGAAGTAATACAAGGAAGCAGTACATAGCTTCTGATGACGTGAGGCTAAAGCGTGAGCTGTGGAAACAAGACACATATGCTAGATTGAGACAGAATCGATGATCTTAATGTGGCAGTTCAGACAGGGACACTGGGCAGTTTCTGATGCAGTTGCTGAGGCAGTGTTTGATGCAGGTGCTAGTAGAGCAGATGCGAAAACAGTGGTATATGCGAGTGATAATCAGTGATCAACACCTGATGGAAAAATATTGTGGTGATCAAGAATATTGCAGTTGGTTACATCAGCGGATGTATCAGACGATGAATCAGTCAATGAGTTAGTCGATGAGTTAGTCGATGAGTCAGTTGATGAGTCAATCGTCATATCAGGAGGCAAGAACTTGGTGTGGCGCAGAAGCTGACGTGGCAAGTGGTTTGCTGAGCTGGATAAAATCACTGGAACGTATATCTGGTGTAACAGATTTGGTAAGTAGATAAACTTGGGGAGCAAGTTGTATCTAGCCGAATCTGTTGAAGATCCTAGGGTTTAGGATCGATATATATACCAAAAGGCGGTTTCATAAACAGGTGACGCGCTTAGGGTATTGTTGTAAGATGCACACAGGTGTGTGGCGTCGTCCCACCATACGAGACTTGTAAAGTTCATTGGTGATAGTTTATGGAGTATAAACACATCTGGAAGATGGTGTTTGTATCGGTTGTAGCCGAGCGGTAGTCTTTGTAGAGATATCGTATCTAAAGGTTCTCTATCTAGAAAAGAGTGGTAGGCATTGTAGTGTTGGATACTACCGCAATTGTAATTGCAATCTTGTTCTAGTGGATTTGTTCTGGACTAGGTCTCAAGTATGTAGGGAAACTGAACCTCGTTAAAAATGCCGTGTGTTCTTTACTTTATGCTTGTCATATGTTCATTATGGTCGTGAAGTATATTAGAACGCACATAGAGCTAGCCACGAATATGCACTTTCAGGTTTGACTTGATTCCGGTTTTGGAAGTCCTTATGGTTAAATCGGGACTGAAGTTTTTCAAGAGAGTGAAACCGTTGACGGTGACGGAGAAGAATGAATTGACGGCGTCGAAACCGGATATGTAACGGGTCGGGTAAAAGTATAACCGGAGGAATTTCAAGCCGGGAGAGAGTGGAACACTGTAGGTGAATTCAGATTGGAAAATCCGAGCTTCCATGTACGGAATCTGGTAATCCACAACGTCTTTGTATAAAACATTTGAAGAGAACGATGCGTTGAGTATATTCGACGCCATAAGCTTGTGCTCCTCCGACGTCCAAGTTCGGCCACCGTCGACTGTGTTGTAGGTAGCGCCGCAATTGATGAAGAAGATTTCGGTGGGATCGTATGCCGCCGTTGCTCCATTGGTGACGGAAACGAGAATATTCAAAACAAATAAAATGTAGCAGATCATCGGATTTGTTTTTAAGAAAGAAAAAAAAAACAAGATCTAGGCCGATTATGAAGAAGATAAGACATGAAGCGAATGAGTCTAATATTTTCAAAAAAAAAAAAAAAAGTGAGTGAGTCTATGGGTCAACCGTTGACTTATGACTGAGATGTTTCGAATAAATTAATCAGATCGAGAATAATCAAACAAACACAAACGTAGAAGACTCTGTCAACCAAAAAAACTATTAACTTAAAAAACAAAAACAATCAAACAAATACCGTTCAATCACTCACTAACCTAGAAGACTCTGGTCACTAAGTCTAATATTTGCTGATTTAAAACCAAATATACAGATATTTTCATTTCTCTAAATTATAAGTTTATGTGAACCAATTAGTAAATCAACTAGATCAATGGGACCACTATTCACTATATGACATATAGTAAAGAAGAATGAGTTAGTTTGCTTATGTTTTCCTGGTCTGCCTAGCGAAACTAGTTCAAATTGCTCGACAAATTTAATTCTCAAAAATACCACTAAAACAAGATTTCATTCCAAACATAATACTATTATTAATATTTTTTTCTAAAACTATCACAAACATTGCTTTTTCCACAAATACCATAAAATTAAAATTAAAATTTTAACCCTCTCAAAACTAGACTCTAAACCCTCAAAAATATAATAAACCCTAAACCCAAAATACTAAATCCAAACTTAAACCTAAAGTTTTCGTACTACTTATAATGGCTGACTATCAAATGGTTAAGGATGTCACTGCTTGTGAAGAGTACAAACAAACCATCAAAGTGAAGATTTACAAACGTTGGGAATCCTTTGATGGAAATAGTCTACCAGGAATGAGTTTCATTTTGATAGATGAAGATGTAAGTTTTTATAAAAACACTATATATGTAATTTTATAATTTTTATATTCATATTTTCTTAGACAAAATTTTATGAAAAATTCAGGGATCCAATATTGCTACATCGGTTGACAACCTTCAACTTTCATACATTGAACGTGTTTTCTTAGAAGGTGCTTGGGTTGAAGTTTCGAAGTTTGGTGTGATTAATTCCAACTGGGAAGAAAGAATGACTCAGACATGCTTTTCAAATAATCCTAAACAATCAGACAAAGGCCTCGACCATTTGACATTTGACAGAAGATCCATTCCATAAGTTGACAGATTTCAGTCATGTTTACAATAAGCCATACACACTACTACCCAATTGGTACGTATTTGATTATATAACATACAAAAAATACATATGCTTCATTTATTTATACTTTTTTTGTTTATTAACTACTTTCATGTATACAAATTTATAAATCTCATATATGTCCCAACAGATTTATTAGGTGTTCTTGATAAACCAATTGGAAACATTGTAACTGCTGTTCATCCAGATGGAACAATGGTCCCAACCATTTGTTTCCGTATAAGAGATTTTGAGTAAGTCTGTCATATACAGTATAAAGTTGATTGTTTTTTCTTCATTAATACAACTTATATTCATTCATTTCTTAAGGGATTACACGCTTGATTGCGTTGCCCGTGGTGTTTTGGCATATGACATCAAAGAAAAGTGTGATTGCAAACTTATGAAAGGACAATACGCCATATGTGTTTTGACGGATTGGGTTGTTCACAGAAATATGAGTATGTTTAAATAATAGTTCATATTAGATTGTTTTATTACTGTTTAATAATATTCCTAACATATAATATTTGCTTAGATGGAATGACTATCTATGATTACGATGGAGGAAGACTATCCCGTTTCATTGTTGCACCACCGATCGATGAAGTCCTCCGTTTCAGACTTGAGTAATATAGTAAATAATTTGGATATCTATATTTCCATATTATTTTTGCCTCATATCGTAACTATACTATTTTTTCTTTTTTTTATACAGTCTTTGGAACAAGAGAAGGACTGCGGAAAACACATCTGGAAATTCTAATGTGATGGATTAGTAGAGTTTTGCTTTTATTATTTATCTATGATTGTACATTTTCATTTGCATTAGTAATAATAAGAGGAATGAACTCATCTTTTTCATATTCGGATTATGAAGTTTAATGTATTTCTATTCCATATATTATTCTTAATTCATAATTAATTTAATTCTATTATTATTTTCATGATTTGAACTTTTTTAATATCGACACTTAATTCAAATGCTTATGCCATTTTACATCACATTCGTGATTTTTTTGTCTACACACATCAATATCTAATATGAATTATCGAATCATATTTTACTATTTAATAACTAACAAATAACCAAAACAATAATATAACAAAGTAACAAAAAAAATGCTAAAGACAATTACAATACAACATTCCTCTACACACAATTATTAATCTAACTCTAAATTATATATAATTTAGTACAAATCATTAGTTTATAAATATAGTATGTCTACATACGTTAAAACTAGATATCTAAACTGATTAGAACATAATCCCGTGCACAGCACGGGTCAAAATCTAGTTTAATCTATAAACCCTTAATTTTTTTTACATGATCCATTTTCCTTTTTCCTTCATGAGACAGTAATCTCTGTTTTTCATTATTTTCTGCTTCCGCTAAGATAAACATCGTGAATGAGTAATTTAAGACTTCGGCTGCATTGGGGTTTGGAAAGATTTAAATATATAAGGCCTTTTCAAAAAAAAAAAATATATAGGCTACTAATCTTGGGAGAAAAATAAAATAAAAAGAGAGATGTTTAATTTTTCCTTTGAATATCATACAGTATATAATAACATAATTGTGTTAGTGGATGAATATTTGATTTATTGGAAGAATAATAGATTTCCGTAAGAATTAAATAAAGAGATGATTTTTAATAAAATTTTAAACTTAAATAAAAAAAAACAACATATTAATCATATTTTAGCATATTACATCTTATCTATATATACATAAAATTTTATAATTATTAATTTATATTTATGTTGGAACCATATATTTACAAAGGGGTTTCGAAAAAATTATTATTTTATCAAATTTGATGGATTTTTACAATATTGACTCGATTCAGACCAGATAAATTTATTAATTTATAATAATTATTAATTTATTGAGTATTAATTTATAAAAATTCTATCGTATATGTATATAGAGATGGAAACAACTGAGTTTCCTAAACTAATAGAAATAATACATACATTAATATTCCTAAACTAAAATATTGACAAATATCTAAATCTTTTCTTTATCAGTTAAATCTTACTTTATCTTCGTAATATCGACCATTCGATCTTGGTCTATCTCATCAATCTCACAATAGCGTTGATCTCAAAATAGAGTTTCTAAAGAACATGCTAAGCCCACGAAATTGCATATTATGAACCAAAGATAGTTCTACACAATTGAAGCCATGCTCAGACCTCAGAAGATTATGTTAAGCTTAAAAAGTTTTAAATTGGGTAAAGGAAAAGTTAGAGGCATACCAATCTTATTTCTATAAGAAAAGAAAAAATTAAGTCTAAAATATACGTCAATTACTTACGTATGATCGAAAACTAACAGTACGCAAGACTTTATTAGGTAAACTGCATATACATGCCATGATTCATAACCATCCCTACACCTATACGTATAAATGAATAGATGGGATAGAAAATCACCCATATAAATCAAGAGCAATCAAACACAACTTATAAATAACTCTTTATAGATTAAGAGCAAAATCAGAAGAAAAACTATATTACGATTAAAGAATAAAAATAAAAACGCAACTTAATCAGATAAATATTCAGCATCCACATATCTATGAAGTTTCATAGAAATATCTAGGTGTCCCTTAAACACTACACATCGATCACTGTTCAAACCGACGAGGCCGGCCTTACAAGTGATCAGGCGATCGCTGGTCCGAGGAGGCAATGGAATCTTCGCCCGACCCAACACAGTAATACCCTTCGATGTTCCGGGATCTTGCCACGAATTTATTCTTTGAAATTCAATGTAAAGGTATTGATCTTCAGGAAAATCTAAAGGAATTACAATGTATTGCTTATCGTTGAACCAATGGAAGCCTCTGAAAGACTTCACCACTTGTCTTTCGTACTGATCTTCTGCGTCTGTCCATACCATAACTTTAAAGTACTCGTAAGGTTGCGTAGGATCTTCTTCATCGATTATGAATCCTTTAGAGAACTTCAGGATTAACTCTATGTTTTCGGGCACTATTTCTTGAACTCTTTTTCCCTCACGAATTAATCTTTGCCTCTTTAACATTGTCATCATAGTGAGAAAGAGTACGTTAAAGATTTTGCTAGGTTAGGGCTTGAAAGAACTTATATATTTTATTATAAAGAGATTTCATGGATGTGGAATATTTACATTCTTTTTTTTCCCGGGGAAATAAAGAGTAATTATTATTATAGGATACATACTTGTTTTGTTGCTAAATAAAAAAGGATATATATTTTTTTCTGTTGTTGTTCTAGAAGGATAATTATGTGGTATGATTGAGCGTATAAAATAAAAAATTGCTTGTTTATTTTGATTAAGAAGGATAATTGTGTGATTTTTTCGTTAAGAAAAAAGCGGTGTCAAAAATAATTTTTAGTTCTAGAAGGATAATTATATTTATGTGGTTGTCAAAAATAATTGTTTCTTTTTATTCTAGAAGGATAATTATGTGGTATGATTAACGTTTTTTTTTTTAATTACTTCTTTATTTTGTTCTAGAAGGATAGTTGTGTGATTTTTTCGTTAAGCGAAAAACAGTCTAAAAAATAATTGTTTATTTTAACGCCTAATTTCATTAGATTAAACATTATAAGAGTAATACAATTAGTTTGACAACCTTGAAGGAATCTAATTGAAATAAACACATAGATCAACTGTATTTTCAAGTGATATGCCGCAATATTCAGTTCTCTGTTTAACTTGATCCAGAGAGCTTCCCCATCCAATGACGGATATCGATTTTAGAAAAAAAAATAACTCTTTTGACATGTAGCAAAATTATACTAGAAATAAGTGTTTTATATACATTGAAATCTGCTGGACCACATATATATAGTAAATAATTTTAATTTTAAATACAAAATAGATATACATCATAATTTAACAAAATATAATAATACATATAACCAGGATGGTAACTCCAACAATCAAAACCTACCTTGCTTTAGGATCTTTGATCTCTGAAAATACTCCCCAACTCGAATCACTCGCAAGAGGAACAGAATCATCACCATCGGACGTGGTAGATTTCGACACGTGTCCTGTAGTTCTGCTAAACAAATCTTCTCCGTCCGTTGTCGTACCTACCTCACCACGTGGCATATCCAGAGAATCCACGTCATTAATCTTTTCACCACTCTCGTGAAGCTGAAGCGCAAACTCAAGCCCCCAAACGACGTCGTTCATTGATGGCCGTTCGGTTCCACGACCCTCAACACATCTCACCGCGATCCCACAGAACTTCTCCAACGATATCGGAGTAATATCAGCCGTTAGATCTTCGTCGATGATCTCGTCAACGGTTCCTTTCTTGTAGTTTGACTTCACCCATCTGATCAAATCTGCTTCTTCCGGTGGAACATTCTGGAGTTTGACCGGTCTACAACACATAACCTCCAAAAGAACAACTCCAAATGAGTACACGTCAGATTTTTCCGTCAAGACTTGACGGCGACAATACTCAGGGTCCAAGTAACCAAACGTTCCTCTAACGACCGTCGAGACGTGCGTTTGAGATGCACTAGTAGGACCCACTTTAGACAACCCAAAGTCAGAGACTTTAGCTACGTAGTTCTCATCAAGAAGTATGTTCGTTGTTTTGATGTCTCTATGTATGATCATGTGCTTCGCGCCTGTATGGAGATACTGTAGACCACGAGCCGCTCCAATGCAAATCTCTAACCTCCGTTTCCACGTCAATGGAGGATCAAAGACCTTGTTTCTCTTGTAAAGATGGTCTTTAAGTGTACCGTGTGGCATATACTCGTAGACAAGCACCATCTCGTTCTCGTCGTCGCAATATCCGATCAGAGAAACGAGATGTATGTGTCGGAGCATTGAGAGCATCTCGATCTCTGTTTCGAACTCTTTAGCTCCTTGGTTCGATGAGATCTCTAACCGTTTAACCGCCACAAGCGTGGCTCCACCGTCGATTCTTCCTTTGTAAACTGTACCAAACCCGCCTACTCCAACGACTAGTTTCTCCTCGAAATCGTTTGTGGCGGCTTTGATTTCGACGATTGAGAATCGACGGCAGAGATCTGACGGCAGAGATGAGCCCGTGGACCCGGTATGATGAGGCAGAGGAGTCCACGAGCTTGTAGTCTTGCTTGTGTTATTTACACTAAACTCCTCCTTCTTCTTCTTCTTCTTCTTCTTCCTCTTCATGATGATGAAGACAACAACAAACATTGCTAGCACAATTGCAGAACCAACCACTGCGAGTATTATAACCAAAACATGAGACTTTCCTTTGTCTTTTTCTCTTTCTCGCGTTGCAGAGTTCGGTGTAAAACGTGGTGGAGGATCTGGATTAGGTCCAGCGAGATTACCTTCAGGGTCACTCAGCTTGAGAATCTCTAAACCATTCAGAATAGCGTCAAGATACCTTGGACTCGTCTCATTGTAAGGACGCAAGTCAAGTTGCAGATTACGACTCTGCCCATTTTCAGAACCAACATATAAATTGAAATCTAGATACATCGGAACCCGAGAACCACCGCTCAACTGAATCACATCCATCTCAAGCTTAGCCATCTGATTTCCCAAGAAGATGGAGAAGACACGTTCTCCTGTTTCGTCTACTTCAGGTAAAGTCTCACAGAAATGAAGCCTAACAAGATAGTTAAACCCGGCATCGACATTTAAGGGCCATGTCAAGTTAAAGTTAAGGTTTAGTTTAGGATTCTTGATGTTCCCCATGGAGCGAAACGTCTTGTACACATCTTCCGGCGCAACGTAAACCGGAGTTTCCTCTGTGTAGGTTATTTCCGCATCCGGTACGTCCGGTTTGAGTCCTGAGTTTTCGCTGAGTATGAACTCATCATCGGAAAGCCAACGCCTGAACATATCCGTGTCGCTGACGTCTTGTCCGGCTACGTTTAACCGGTAAACGGTCTCGAAAGCGGTTTTGTTGTCTATGTGGAAGTCAACGGTGCTACCGACGTTAGTTATCACGTCGTCAAATCCTCCCTTTGAGTAAAACCGGTCAGGAATGGAGAGAATCTCGATTCCGTTAACGAAAGCTAAAGAGTTCGGAGACGGCGTGAAGGTGAGATTCAACGTGTTGTGGTGAACCGGGACGATAAACTCTTTGATTAAGAAATTTGATACCGGTTTGGAAGCCCTTACCGTTAAATCCGCGCTGAAGTTTTCCATTAGAGTGAAACCGTTGACGGTGACGGAGAACAAGGAGTTGACGGCGTCGAAACCCGGTTTGTAACTGGTCGGGTAAATATATAACCGGAGGAATTTATCGCCGGGAGAAACTGGAAAACTGTAAGTGAATTCAGATCGGAAAATTCGAGCCGTCGTGTAAGGCACCTGAGGAACACCGGAGTCTTGGAATGATGATTCCGAAGGGAACGACGCGTTGACTGGATTCGACGACAGAATTTTCCGATTCTCCGCCGTCCAGTTCCGGCCAGTGTTGTCGACGGTGTCGGAGGTAGCGCCGCAGTTGAAGAGAAAAACATCGGTGGGAGTGTACGCCGCCGTTGCTCCTTCTCCGACGGCAGCGGCGGCGGAAACTAGTATGGAGAAAATTAATAAAGCGTGACGAAACATCAGAAATTTTTAAGTCGGAATTGAAAAATGAGAATTATTGAAGGATTTGAGAGATAAGAGTTTTTTTTTTTGTTGAGTGTATGATTTGAGGCCAAGCCTGAATGACTTTAGGGGTCAATGGTTGACTTACTTTTCAGGTCAAGCAAAAGAAGAAGGTTTCGATGACATTTCTTACGGCGCGCCCTCGTTCCATGTGCCTCATTTTCTCATCGGGTCGTTTCGCATTCCACTGCACGAGAACACGTTGATTTCTGGTTCCATGAGATTGGCATCCAATCAGAGTAGTTAGGCATTCTCGCTTTGCCGAATTGGAGAAGCTGATCCGAGCAAGTTGGGACCTAGATATATATTGGTTATCCCTTGGGGGATTTTTAAGTGGTCTCCCTATTATACAAAGGAGAAAATTAAGATCATCATGGATCTTTACTTTGCTTTATTC